>NC_134687.1:438710549-439011978 GCF_050947455.1 Rhinoderma darwinii
CCTAACAAAAGCCCCCAGGTCTGCTTTCAGTGAATGCCTATTAGGCCCTTCCAATGGCAGGGCCTATTGGGGCACATTCAGACGTGGCGGAATTGCTGTTGAATTCCTCTGTGGACAGTCCGCAGTGGAATTCTGCAGCAGACGTTTTTCTAATTTCTATACATTTTTAGGAAACTTAGTTCAGACGTTGCAGAAAATAACTGTGCGGAAATCAGGCTGCGGTGCGAATTTACCCTCCGCAGCATGCTCATTCCATTGCGGAGAAGAAGCAGAATTTCACTGCAGATTTCAGCCTTTGCAATGCAAAAACTTAAATCTGTGGCAAGTCTGCTGTGATATCTGCAACGTCTGAATTACCTGTCAAATATGCAAACACTGGTGCAGATTTGTTGCATAATTGGCCCAAATCTGCACCAACATTTGAAGCGGAAAAATTCTGCCACATCTGAACATGGCCTAAGAATGCCTGTCAGTTTTACACTGACAGCACAATGCACTATAATACAATGCATTACAGTGCATGTAGTGTATTATAAAAGCGAACAAACTAACCCAAGTAAAAAAAAAAATTAAAAACCCACTTTTCCCCTTCCAAAATGCTTTAGTATAAAAAAACAAAAAAAAAACTAAAGATACACCTAAATTGGTATTGTCGCACCCGTAACGACCCAAACCATGAAACTATTATGTTTTTTAACCCGCACTTTAAACGCCGTAAAAATTAAAAAGTAAAGCCAGAATTGCTGTTTTCTGAACAACCAGCCTTCCAAAATGTAATGAATGCACAAAATGCGATCAAAAAGTACCAAAATTGTACCAATTAAAACTACTCATACAGCTACATTGGCTGAAAAATAAAAAAGTTATGGCTCTTAGAATATGGCAACACAAAAACAAATAAGTTTTTAAGTGTTTTTATCGTACAAAAGTAGTAAAATATGAGAAAAAACTATATAAATTTGGTATCGCTTTAATCGTAACAACCCACAGAATAAAGTTACTATGTTATTTTTACCACATGGTAAACTGGTACTGCATGGTACTTAAATTTACGATGTAAAATAGCTTGGCGAAATATAAGGTTTTTTCCATTACCCACCAAAAAGAGTTAACACAAGTTAAGCAATAAATTGTATGTATTCCAAATGGAAGAATTAAAAAATAAAATTTGTCCTGCAAAAAATAAGCTCTCACATGGCTATGTCTACAGAAAGAATGTTTCTGGCTTTTGATATGCGACAATCAAAAAAACTTTAAAAGAAAACGCTCTATCATTAAAGGGATCCTGTCATCAACATCTTACCTTATAAAACCTCCTGACCCTTCAGTGGCCGCAGCTGTCCATAGTTAATTTATCTGTTCTTCTCTCCTCATGTCCTCCTCTTGCCCGAAATATTGTAATTTAAACTTTTACCGCCTTTTATGGTAATTTATTTTTTCTTTGTGACGGAGGATCTTAACCCCGCCCACCTAGGCCGCCTGTCCAGCACTAAATGCCAAAATCTCGTTACAAATATCGCGCATACGTGCTTCACCACCCTTCCCTGCTTTATTCATACAGAAATAGTTAACTGTGCATGTGCCGCGCGGGTACACACCCCCTTTCGTTGTTGCATGTCATACGTCATACTGTGAATCACTGACACGTCAGTGTCGGTGATTCAGTGTGAGAAAGTAACCAGAATGAAGGGGAAGTAGCACTCGTAGGAGCTGCTGCAAACCCTTCAAAACAGCTGATTGGCGGGCGTGTCAGACCCCAACCCATCAGCAAGTCAATAAAATTAAACTTACCTCATCTTCGGCCGCAGGTCCTCTATCCAAGTGTCGGGATGCTGTGCACTGCTTCGTTCACTCTGCTGTCAGGAGACGCGGGCTGGATTAGGAGAGGAACCGACGGCATATGATGACATCACACTGAGCGCCGAGTATGTGCAGTAAAATAATGGGAGAACAGCTGCTTTAGTGTCTCAATGCGCAAGCGCGGGATTTCATGTGCAGTGTAGTGAGAGAAGCTGTCAATCAAAAACAAGGAGGCTGAATCAACTCTGAAACGCCGGAGGAATGAAAATCTGACTCTTTTCGAGTGAAGATTTGACTCTTTTGTGCTCATTTGCATACAGCTCGGGACCACTGAAATATGGAATACTAAAGGTACAGAACTTACTTAGAACATATTTATAGGTGAGCAAACAATGATTTTTCACCCACTTTCACAAGGTATTGCTGGCTTGATACCTAAAATGCTGGTGACAGGTTCCCTTTTAGGCCCAAAATAGGCTGGTCACTAAAGTGTTAAGCATTATGAATTTCCTTAATGGCCTGCCATTTTTTATTGCAAACCCTAGAGACCTTTCAGAAATCTAGTCACAACAATTAAATTATAAAAAATACGTACCTCAGTTTTCCTCTATTGAAAGTAAGGCTGGCCTTAGAGATCAAGGGTTTGGCCAATATATGGCAAACATTCAGAATTTCTTTTAAATCGGAACCCTTCTTCGAAATGGAGCAAACACGAAAATATATTTTGCAATATGTAAGCTATTTCCTGTGGAAAACCATTTCTATTGGGGCAAATATCATGCATTTGCTAGACATTGCCCACATGTCATTATATCAGGGGAAATGCCATGATGTGGGCGTGAACGATAACTGTCCAATTAAACGTAACAATTATCGTTAATGATTGTAAAACCATACAGATCGTTATCAATACATATAACGTCTATGTCCAGCTTATACTGTATATCATATATCTTTCCGAAACACACTAAAATAGCTCAGTAATTTCAATGAAAAGTATTAGATGTGAAAATTATTCTCTGATAATGCTATTTTTCTATATTTTTCATTAATGTTTAGAGTAGCAAAAGCTGGGTTAGTTTGTGGAAAATTTCATATTATATATGTTCCAAGATTAAAGCCATGTAAACTAAATGGATTAGTACATTTTGGATAAATGAACACTTTTTTCAACATTTATTTTTTAAAATAAAAATTACTCTAATTTATATTTGCAAAAAAAGAACCTGTGAATTAACTCTACAATCTCCACGAGAGTACAGTTCACTTTTCACCGTACTTGAGAGGACACGCTATCTGACTTTATCTATGTAATATATACAGTATATTGTACTAAAATAAAAATGCAGCCTTTTTATTTGTATCTGTTTGTATTCCATATTTTTGGCTGGGCAATGGGTACAAATGTGAATTAGTGACAGAATTATAACATGGAGCATAAAATGTCAACACAATTTCTAAATATAGAAGTAAATATGGACCTAATAAAGTTTGTCTTTTTTTCTGTATTTCAATACAATTGTGTGAATAAGGCCTGAATGTGAGGAATTAAAGAAATATTCTGCTTTCAACAAATAAATATTATTCTTTGCATGATGAAAAGTTATAACATTTTCCAATAGATTTTCGGTATCAATTCCTCATGATATGCAAAACCTCTGCTTGAAATCATTCAATTGGAACCTTTAGGGCATGGCCAGACGTGGCAGAATTGCTCTGGAATTCCGCTGCGGCCAGTCTGCTGCGGGAATACGCAGCGGACATTTTCTCCATTGGTTTCCACACCTTTTTAGTTAGGTTCGTGCACACGTGGCGTAAAACTCAGCTGCGGACCATAGGCTGCGGTGCGGAATTTGGTGTCCGCAGCATACACTGGCTGTTGCGGACTTGTAGCGGACTTGTTGCAGACTTATTACGGAATTTCTCCATTGACTTCAATGGAGATTCAAAATTCTGCAATGAAATCTGCAGATGTTATGTGTGTTGCGTTGCATATTGGTTTTACAAACAGGCTATTTCTTCATTCTGGCTGGACCTATGTGTTTCGAGGTCTATAGCCAGACTGAGATGAAATGTTTTAAAAGACAGCAGGAAGTACTCTTCACCTGAATACGCAACGGCTAATCCGCAGCATTTTACTGCACATTTTAGGCAAAGGCGCAACGGAATCTGCAGATTATGTGTGGCATTGATGCGGACAGTGTCTGCAGAAATACGCCACGTCTGGCCATGCCCTTATTGTTTATTCCAGAGGATACAACTCTGTCCTTGTCATGTAATGATCACACAGGTGCAGAATGCATTACAGTTGGATGGATCAGAGCTGTGTCTTAGTAATAAGTCTTGCACTGTGTGGTGATCACATGACCAGGACAGATTTAGGCCGGATTTACATGAATGTGATATACGTCCGTGCCACCCGCGTGTTTTTCACGCGTGTCGCACGGATCTATGCAAGTCTATGGGGCAGTGCAGACTGTCCGTGATTTTTGCGCAGTGTGAGTCCGCTGCTTAAAACTCATGACAGGTCCTATATTTCTGCGTTTTACGCGCATCACGCACCCATTGAAGTCAAGGGGGGCGTGAAAATCACGCGCACCAAACGGAAGCACTTCCGTGGGACGAGCGTTTTTCGCGCAACAGCAGTCAAAAGTATGTTTGCAAACAGAAAAGCACCACGTGCTTTTCTGTTTACAAACATCCAAACAGAGTGTCATAATGATGGCGGCTGCGCGAAAATAACGCAGCCGCACATCCTATGTGATGACACACAGGGCTGTTAAGTGCCTATTGCGCACGCAAAACGCCGCATTTTTTGCGTGCGCAAATCTCACACGCTCGTGTAAATCCGCCCTTAGGCTGGATTCACACGTCATGGTCCCAATGCATTTTCTTTTTGTCATGACCGTGGCAAAACAATTCTTTTTCACCGTGACGTGTGAACCCAGCCTAATCCACTGGACGTAAACAATGTAAGTTCCTACTAAATGACAGAAAGCAAGAATTCTTAAATTCATTGATACAAAAAGTATATGAAAATATTATATAAATATTAATTTGACCAAAAAAATAACATTTATTTGCTGAAGGTAGAATACCCTTCAACTTTTTTGTAGTTATAAAAATAAAAAATAATCCAAAAATTCTACAATTTTTACCCTGGCATTAACCCCTTCCCGACATTTGCCATACATGTACGTCATGGAAAGCATTGACTTCCCGCATCTTGCCGTACATGTACGCCGAATGTTTGGGACCGGCTCAGAAGCTGAGCCGGTGCCATCATCACCGGATCTCAGCTGTATCTTACAGCTGACATCCGGCTGTAACGGCGGGGACCGAAATTAGCTTCGATCCCCGCCATTAACCCCTTAAGTGCAGCGCTCAAACGCGATCGCTGCACTTAAGGTGTTTGCAGCTCATCGGAACCCCAGTAATGAAATTGCCGGGGTTCCGGTGGCTGCAATGGCAACCGGAGGCCTAATACTGGCCTCCCAGTCTGCCTAGCACCGAAGCCGGTCAAGATCTGCCCGGCGGCGGAGCCTGATCGGCTTCCGTAGCTGCCGGCAAGATGGCGCCGGGTCAGGAGCTGATCCGGCGTCATCAGCGGTGGAAGTCAGCTGTACTGTACAGCTGACATCCACCTGTAACGGCAGGAACCGGAGCTAGCTCCGATCCCTGCCATTAACCCCTTCGATGCAGCAATCGAAAGCGATTGCTGCATCGTAGCGGTTACTAGCAGATCGCCAGCCCTGACAGGCAATCAGGACTGGTGACTGCTGTTATGGCAACAGGAGACACAATGGTCTCCTGCTCTGCCATTACGGAAGCCGATTTAGGCCCCGCCGGGAGGCGAAGCCTAGTCGGCTTGCTGTCAGTGAACGACTGACAGATCTAATACATTGTACTACATAGGTAGTTCAATGTATTAGAAAAAAAAAAATCTGACCATTGGACCTTCAAGTCCCCTAGTGGGACTTGAGAAAAAGTGTAAAAAAAGTATAAAAAAGTGTAAAAAAAAGTGCAAATAATAAAAGTTTGAAAACAATAAAAGTTTCAAGTAATCAAATAAAACACAATCCCCCTCTTACTCTTATCAAGTCCTTTATTATTGAAAAATAATAATAAACCATATGTATTTGGTATCGCCGCGACCGTAACGACCTGAGGTATCAAAATATTATATTATTTATTGCATGCGGTGAACAGCGTAAAAAAACCGTAAAAAACGTTACCAGAGTTTCTGTTTTTTAGTCACTTTGCCCTACAAATGTTAGAATAAAAAGTGATCAAAAAGTCGCACGTATCCAAAAATGGTACCTATAAAAACTATAGCTCGTCCCGCAAAAAACAAGCCCTCATACAGCTCCGTCGACAAAAAAATTAAAAAGTTATGGTTCTCACAACTTGGCGACAGAAAAAATACATTCTTTTTACAAAAGTAATTTTATTGTGCAAAAAGTTGTAAAACATAAAAAAGTGCTATAAATTAGGTATCGCCGGAATCGTACTGACCCACAGAATAAAGTTAACATGTAATTTATAACGCATGGTGAACGCTGTATAAAAAAAAACGAAAAAAGCTGTGCCAGAATTTCGTTTATTTGTTTACCTGGCATCCCAAAAAATAGGATAAAAGGTGATCAAAAAGTTGCATGTACCCCAAAATGGTACCAATAATAACTACAGCTCGTCCCACAACAAACCAGCCCTCATACCGCTATGTCTATGAAAAATAAAATCAGTTATGGCTCCAATAAGTCAGGAAATAAAAAAATATGCAGTTGTGCCCGAGGGGAACATTTCTTCTGTTTGAAGAGGCGATTTATCAAGGACCTAAAATTAGGGAACCAGGAAGGGGAGGGCCCAAACATATCCGCTGGAAGCGACGGTGCCCGCATTATACCAGGACAACACTTCCTAGCAAAATTCCCCAAACTACAAAGGCGCGGAGTGTGGACCAAAAGGGGCATAAGAAAGGACGCCATATATCAGTGCGACACTGGCCTGTGCGGAAAGGATTGCTTCACAGCGTAACACACATCTATGGATTATTTTATTGGTTTTTTTTACCCCATTATTATACCACCTGACTATGCCCCTTATATACTCCGCCCGGCTTACATATGCCCTACATTATAAACGGAAACACCAGTAAGACTCCAAACAAAACTACTACCAAGCAAAATCCACGCTCCAAAAGCCAAATGGCGTTTCCTCCCATCTGAACCCTACAGCGTGCCCAAACAGCAGTTTCCTTCCACATATATGGCACCGTCATACCCGGGAGAACCCTTTTAGCAATTTTTGGGGTGTGTGTCTCCAGTGGCATAAGCTGGGCACGACATATTTGCCACTGAATGGCATATCTAGGGAAAAATATAAATTTTTAATTTGCACCATCCGCAGCGCATTCATTTATGGAAAAGACCTGTGGGGTGAAAATGCTCACTACACCCCTTAATAAATGCCTTGAGGGGTGCAGTTTCCATAATGGGGTCACTTCCCAGGGGTTTATTTTTATTATTTCACATCTGAGCCTCTGCAATTGTGAACCAATACTTTGTAAATCGCCAAATTAGGCCTCAATTTTACATGGTACGCTTTCACTCCTGAGCCTGGTCGACTGTCCAGGCAAGAGATTAGGGCCACATGTAGGGTGTTTCTAAAACCAGGAAACCCAGCATAATAATTAGAGAGCTGTCTTGTTATGGTGGCACAAGCCGGGCACCACATATTAGCATATCTACGGAAAAAAATCCCATTTTCACTCTGCAACATCGAGTTCACACTAATTTCTACAAAACACCTGCAGGGTTAACATGCTCACTACACCCCTAGGTAAATGCATTGAGGGGTGTAGTTTCCAAAATTGGGTCACTTCTGGGGGGGTTTCCACTGTTTTGGGCCCACAGGCGCCCAGAAACCAATCCAGCAACATCTGCACTCCAAATGGCGGTCCTTCCCTTCTGAGCCCTGCCGTGTGCCCAAACAGCAGTTTATGACCACATATGGGGTATTGCCGTACTCGGGAGAAATTGCTTTACTAATGTTGGGTTCTTTTTTTTTTCCTTTATTTGTTGCGAAAATGAAAAAATTTGCGCTAAAGCTACGTCTTATTGAAAAAAAAGGATTGTTTTTATTTTTCACTGCCCAATTCTAATAAATTCTATGAAACATCTGTGGGGTCAAAATGCTCACTACGCCCCTAGATGAACTCCTCAAGAGGTGTAGTTTCCTAAATGGTGTCACTTTTTGGGCGTTTTCATTGTTTTTTCCCCTCAGGGGCTTTGCAAATGTGACATGGCCGCCGCAAACCATTCCTGCTCAATGTGATCTCCAAAAGCCAAATAGCGCTCTTTCCCTTCTAAGCCAAGCCGTGTCTCCAAACAACCGTTTATTACCACATGTGGGGCATTGTTTTACTCGGGAGAAATTGCTTTACAAATTTTGTGGTGCTTTTTCTCCTTCAGTCCTTCTGGAAATTAGTAAAAATAAGCTAAACCTACATTTTCTTTGAAAAAATTTTGATTTTTATTTTCAGGCCCTACTTCCAATAATTTCTGCAAAAAACCTGTGGGGTCAAATCGCTCACTATACCCCTAGATAATTTCCTCAATGGGTGTAGTCTCCAAAATGGGGTCACTTGTGGGGGGTTTCCACTGTTTTGTCTCCTCAGGGACTTCGTAAATGTGACATGGCCTCCGCAAACCATTCCTGCTAAACTTGAGCTCCAAAAGCCAAATGGCGCTCTTTCCCTTCTCAGCCTCGCCGTGTGTCCAAACAGCCGTTTATTACCACATGTGGGGTATTGTTTTACTCGGGAGAAATTGCTTTACAAATTTTACGGTGCTCTTTCTCCTTTAGTCCTTGTGGAAATGAGAAAAAAAATCGCTAAACCTACATTTTCTTTGAAGAAATGTTGATTTTAATTTTCACGGCCTACTTCCAATAATTTCTGTAAAAAACCTGTGCGGTCAAAATGCTCACTGTACCCCTAGATAATTTCCTTGAGGTGTGTAGTTTCCCAGATGGGGTCACTTTTGGGGGATTTTGACTGTTTTGGCACCGCAAGAGCCCTTCAAACCTGACATGGTGCCTAAAATTTATTCTAACAAAAATAAGGCCCCAAAATCCACTAGGTATTCCTTTGCTTCTGAGGCCGGTGCTTCAGTCCAGTAGCACGCTACGGCCACATGTGGGATATTTCCTAAAACTGCAGAAACTGGGCAACAAATATTGAGTTGCATTTCTCTGGTAAAACCTTCTGTGTTATAAAAAAAATTGTACTAAAAATTTATTTCTGCAAAAAAATATGAAATTTGTAAATTTCACCTCTACTTTGCTTTAATTCCTGTGACATGTGTAAAGGGTTAAGACATTTTCTAAATGCTATTTTGAATACTTTGAGGGGTGAAGTTTTTAAAATGGGGTGACTTTTTGGGGGTTTCTAATATATAAGGCCCTCAAAGCCACTTCACAACTGAACTGGCCCCTGTAAAAATGGCCTTTTGAAATTTTCATGAAAATGTGAGAAATTGCTGCTAAAGTTCTAAGCCTTGTAACGTCCTAGAAAAATAAAAGGATGTTCAAAAAACGATGCCAATCTAAAGTAGACATATGGGGGATGTTAATTAGCAACAATTTTGTGTGGTATAACTGCCTGTCTTACAAGCAGATACATTTAAATTGAGAAAAATGCTAATTTTTGCAATTTTCCGCTAAATTTTGGTGTTTTTCACAATAAAATACTGAACATATCGAGCAAATTTTGCCAGTAACTTAAAGTCCAATGTGTCACGAGAAAACAATCTCAGAATCGCTTGGATAGGTGAAAGCATTCCGGAGTTATTACCACATAAAGTGACACATGTCAGATTTGAAATATGAGGCTCGGTCAGGAAGGTCAAAAGTGGCTAAAGAGGGAAGGGGTTAAGTGAAATAGTACATGTATTTGTTTGTTCATAGTCTTGTTATGAATTCCCATTTGTTTGTACCAATGCTGGTTGTAGGTATGATCAATGCACAATTATTTACCACTTACCACTAATCTGAGATTTATGGACCGACATGCATTGCTTTATTGCAGTCATTTAATTGATTATATACCATTTTGAATGTTTGTTTACTTCTTGAAAATTTTTAACCCCTTAAAGACCAGGCCAATTTGAGTTTTTCATTTTAGTTTTTTCCTCCCCGCCTTCCAAAAGCTATAACTTTTTTATTGCTTTGTCTATATAGCCGTATGAGGGCTTGTTTTGTGCGGAACAAGCTGTCATTTTTCAGTGCACCATTTATTGTACCATATAATGTACTGGGAATCTGAAAAAAATTATTTGTGGGGTGAAATGGGCAAAAAACAGCGATTACACAAATTTTTGGTGGGTTTTGTTTTTACGGCATCCATCAGGTGTTAAAAACTACATATTCACCTTTTTCTACAGGTTGATACGATTACAGTGGTACCAAATTTATATGTTTTGTTTTATGTTATACCACTTTTAAAAAAATAAAACAATTTGCTAAAAAAAATGTTTTGTGTTGCCATATTCTGAGAGCCATAACTTTTTTACTTTTCTATGAATTTAAAGGTGTGAGGGCTTAAATTTTGCAGGCCAGCTGTAGTTTTCAATGATACCATTTTAGGGTACATGTGACTTTTTGGTCACTTTTTGTTCCTTTTTTTGGAGAGCTAAGGAGACCAACAAACAGCAATTTGCATGTTATATATATATTATTTTACTTCGTTCACCGAGCGGGTTAAATAACACTATATTGTGATAGTTCAGACTTTTATGTACGCGGCGATACCAGTTATGTTAACTTTTATTTTTTTAACATTGCTTTAGGGAAAAAATGTGACAAGGCTTTTTTTGTAAACTTTTAATTTTGTAATTTTTTGGAACATTATGAAAATCTTTATTTAACTATTTTTTAACTTTTTTTTATTAGTACCCCTAGGGGACTTGAAGCAGCGATCGTTTGATCGCTTGCATGATATACTGCAATACCAATGTAATGCATTATATCGTGATTCTGACAGTCTCCTTTGAAGCCTTGCTTGAGGCAGGGCATCAAAGGAGTACAAAGATGGCAGACCTGGGGGCCTTTTTTAGGCCCCCAGGCTGCTATAACAACCACTGTAAATGGCCGATAATGCCACAGGAGGGCGTGATGGCGTGTTTGAGGGTGCGCCCCCCTTATTCTAAAAAATTAAATGCCGCAGCATTTAAGGTGTTAAAGGGGCGAAATCAAAGGGATCTTTGATTACGCCGGTTGCAGTGAGGTGTCGGCTATGTAACACAGTCGTCACCTGCTGTGTATAGATCGAGCTCAGCCCATGAGCCTGCTCCATACTTCCCCTCAACGGCTGTCGCGTACCAGTACGTGACATGTCGTTAAGGGGTTAAATAAAAACAGAATTGAATAAAAAGAACCCAAAATTATGTTTTCATGGTCCCAAATAATTTCTCGTCCCTAGCATGGCTCCGCTCTCATTCCAAGTCCCTAGCATGGCATTCTGCAAATTATTGATCTCCTCTTGGTCCCCAGCATGGCTCCCTTTCATTCCTCAGCTCCCTTTCAGTCCTCAGCTGTCCTCACATTTTTATACTGTACAGTACACCAGTTTGTCTCCCCTCTCATCTCATTATGGCTCCCCTCATTCTTTAACCTTAGCCTGGCTCCACTCACCAAATCACCCCTCATGGCTAACCTTGACACCTCAGTGGCAATCTGCGCCTCAGCAATCGCGCAGACTCTTTAGTGCAGCATTACATTAGTTGCATTCTTGCCTTCTCTGACAGCCTCTTGCGCCCTGCCACATCTTCGTTTGTGGTGCTGTAAATTCTCCTCCCGCTCTTTCTGCTCTAATGATGCGGTGCGATTCTGGCAGAATCTCTCCCCTGGTGTGCCACACAATTCTCCTCTTCTTGTTCTTTCCGGTCAGGTGAAGTGGCATCGATCTCCGTCCAGATGATTCACTGTCGAATTTGTGATCTTTTCAAACGGGTTCCCACTGAAAAATTTGCCCTAAAACTGTAGTCGTTGGTCAGAAAAGGGTCTGGTTGGCTGATAAAGGGGCAGTCCATAGACTGTAATGGTGGAAAAGAAACAGTGACAGAATTCAGTCGGGATGGGGGTGGTCTTCTCAAAGTGCTGGTTGTCTGGGGAAGTTTCACTGTACTTTACGTATTGACACAATAGGTAAAATGTGAAATCTAGAAACGCATATTAATAATTAGAATTAAAATTTACACCACATTTTATTCATATTATAACATACTTATGTTCTGTTTTTGCCCTCTGTATCTATTATTATACAGATACAGCATTTTTTTTAATGATCTTATTCTTTCTTCTTCATATTGTGAAGGACAGTTTGTATTTCTCCTAACGCATAGTTGCATTTTTATAGGCTGCATTATTTTTCACGTCTGCCTAGATTCCAGCCCGCCTTTGTATAATATACACTCATCTGGAGTTATTGAAAAGCTGCATTTAGCAATGTGCCAGACTAATAATATTACACAGTAAAGAAGAGGAAAGATGTTACACCCTGCAAGTCCTGCTGAGCTGAAGATGCCAAATCAGATTATAACACACAGTTGCCACATTATCCTGTCTTGAGTTCACTAACACTCATTAAGCTTTGAAAATCTTTTTTTATGGTGTTTATAACACCTCCAGAGGAGTTTACTGTGTAAATATTATTCTACCATTAAATTCTGAAACAAGGCAACCATCAACAAGTAGAATTTGTAATAGGCCTGCAGAGAGGCCTCTGCTTGCAGGCCAAAAACCCTGTGAAGTGAGGCCAATGAAAGCAGCCAAGAACACAGTATGAAGTGATAAAGCACTTCATATTGATGCTTTAAATCTCCTACCACTTGGGTCTGCTTAATGTAACAAGCCCACTGAGACATCTGATTTGGGCCTACAGTCAAATAAGCAACAGGGAGCCACTTACTAAAAGCAGCCTTCCATAGACAGAAGGCATTAACAGTTTAACCCAGTTAATCTAGTGTTGATGCATATTGGGTTAAAATAAATACAGAACATGTGCCGAACTGAAGCATACAGAGACAGCAGATGGTCAGATGTAATACAATGTACCTTATTCCGTAGTAGTTTATCGTTTTGGACGATAAATGTTCTTCAAAATTATTCTTTATAATTTCTAAAATTTGTAGCGTTTTAGGTTCTTCATGTTATTAGCCTTTTTAATAATAATAATAATAATAATAATAATAATTGTTATTATTATTATTATTATACTTTATTTAGTGGCTACATATTACAAAGCGCTGCTACTTATTAAATTATTTCATTAGTATATATTTTATTGTAAAAAAAATCGTACTCATATCTCCAATATGTATGCTTAAAGTAAAACTTAATTTTTAGCTTGACTAAACCATTATTGGACATCGGCTATGAGCTTCAAAACTGTAGAATGTAATGTATATATATATATATATATATATATATATATATATATATATATATATATATATATATATATCAGAAAAAGAAATGGCGACAGCACACTGCGAACACTAATGCCACCTATGCCATAAATGTTTGATATATGCAGGTCCCACACCTATCTCCCGAACTGGTTCACTCGACCCCTTCCCGCCCAGTGAGGCAGCCACTCATTAACCGCCGCATCCAGGTGGAACATAGGTGCACAACAGGACGGGAATCCTGACACAGCCAAGAACAGCTATTAAAAGCAAATGGGAGTTAGGGAAATAGAGTAGCACATTGATCTCAGCTGTTTCCGGATTCCCATTCTGTTGTACCCCTATGCTCCACCTGAATGCAGCGCCCACCTTTCCAGGCAGTATGAGGGATCCTTGTCAGGTAGATAGTTGCTGGTCTCAGAGGTGGGACCAGCATCTATCAGGTATTCATGGCTTATTCTCTAGTGACACAACCCCTTTAAGAATCTCTGACTCCAGCAGTTTGGCGCCAGTGATACAGTATGCTACTCTTGTTTCCTACGTGTGTGCAGAGATCAAACAACCTGCCCAATGGCGCCCCCTACATGTGGGGAGGCTGCAGCATGCTGTTCACTCGCACAGGTCACACAAGCCTTAGACTGGCCCTGTATAGAGGTGTTATCATATTATTATCACAGTCAGGATTACATTGAAAGGTGACTGCTGAGAAGTGATCTCCACAGAACAGGAAGTGTCAGTCTAGTATGAGTCTCAGTGACCAGAGTGAAAACTGCAAAATTTTAAGGTTATTTTTTTAACATAGAAAATAAAAAAAATACAATAAACATTTGTAACCCCTACTCAACGTCCGCCATATATATATACAGCGCATGTCGGGTGCCAGCTCCATAGAATGAGCGTGTCGGCTGTGTGTTACAACCGGCACTTCAAGGTAACGAACTAAAAGTTCAAAAAAAAAACCTTTTCCAATTTTCCCCCTAGAGCATAGTAAAAATGTATTTTTAAAATAAACATAATTGGTTTCCCCGCGTCCGTAAAAGTCTGAACTATTACAATATATCATTATTTAAACCGCACGGTGAACGCCGTAAAGAAAAAAATTGTAAACTCCAGAATCTCTATTTTTGGTCACCTAATCTCACACAAAAAATGAAATAAAAAGTGATCAAAACGTTGCATGTACACCAAAATTGTATTAACCCCTTAAGGACGCAGCCTTCTTTTGGCATTAAAGGGTTATTCCCAAGTTGATAAATGTAGCTAGTTAGCTTCCCCATGAAAAGTTAATACGTTTTCTAATTACCTGTCCGTCGTCCAGCGATGTCGTTTTCTTGATATCCTTGATTGAAGTTGCGGTCAGTTCCTCTTTGTATCCTGCTCGTTGCCTAGGTTCCCGGCCATCGCTATTTACCTTTAGCGGTGGCTGCGCATGTGTAATGACATCCTCTGCGTCCTGAGCATCTCGGCGCATCTCGGCGCATGCGCAGGAGATGCAGAGGAAGACACCCGTCGCATGGAGAAGTCTGCGCTCCAGTAAAGGTAAGTATATATGTGTATGTGTGTTTGTGTATATCTGTGTGTTTGTGTATATCTGTGTGTTTGTGTATATGTGTGTGTGTGTTTGTGTATATATGGGTGTGTTTGTGTATATATATTTGTGTGTGTGTTTGTGTATATGTGTGTGTGTGTGTGTGTGTGTTTGTGCATATGTGTGTGTGTGTGTGTGTTTATGTGTGTGTGTGTGTGTAAATATATATATATATATATATATATATATATATGGGTGTATTTGTGTGTATGTGTATATGTTTGTGTGTATATTTTTGTGTGTGTGTTAGTGTATATCTGTGTGTTTGTGTATGTGTGTGTGTGTGTTTGTGTGTGTTTGTGTATATATGGGTGTTTGTGCATATGTGTATATGTTTGTGTGTATATGTTTGTGTGTGTTTTTGTATATGTGTGTGTTTGTGTATATATGGGTGTGTTTGTGTATGTTTGTGTGTTTATGTGTGTTTGTGTATATATGGGTGTGTTTGTGTACATGTGTTTGTGTATATGTTTGTGTGTATATGTGTGTGTGTGTTTGTGTATATATTTTTGTGTATATGTGTGTGTTTATGTGTGTGTGTTTGTGTATATATGGGTGTGTTTGTGTATATATGGGTGCGTTTGTGCATATGTGTATATGTTTGTGTGTATATGTTTGTGTGTGTTTTTGTATATGTGGGTGTGTTTGTGTATATATGGGTGTGTTTGTGTATATATGGGTGTGTTTGTGTATATGTTTGTGTGTATAGGTTTGTGTGTGTGTGTTTTAGTATATGTGTGTGTTTGTGTAGGTGTGTTTATGTGTGTGTGTTTGTGTGTATATGTGTGTGTTTGTGTGTGTGTGTTTGTGTATATGTTTGTGTGTATATGTGTGTGTGTTTGTGTATGTATGGGTGTGTTTGTGCATATGTGTATATGTTTGTGTGTATATGTTTGTGTGTCTTGTTGTATATGTGGGTGTTTGTGTATATGTGGGTGTGTTTGTGTATATATGGGTGTGTTTGTGTATATGTGTGTGTGTGTTTGTGTATATATGGGTGTGTTTGCGTATATATGTGTGTGTGTGTGTGTGTGTGTGTTTGTGTATGTGTGTGTTTATGTGTGAGTGTGTGTGTATATATATATATATATATATGGGTGTATTTGTGTGTATGTGTATATGTTTGTGTGTATATTTTTGTGTGTGTGTGTTAGTGTATATCTGTGTGCTTGTGTATATGTGTGTGTATAGGTTTGTGTGTGTGTGTTTTAGTATATGTGTGTGTTTGTGTATGTGTGTTTATGTGTGTGTGTGTTTGTGTGTATATGTGTGTGTTTGTGTGTGTTTGTGTATATGTTTGTGTGTATATGTGTGTGTGTTTGTGTATGTATGGGTGTGTTTGTGCATATGTGTATATGTGTGTGTGTATATGTTTGTATGTCTTTTTGTATATGTGGGTGTTTGTGTATATGTGGGTGTGTTTGTGTATATATGGGTGTGTTTGTGTATATGTGTGTGTGTGTTTGTGTATATATGGGTGTGTTTGCGTATATATGTGTGTGTGTTTGTGTATGTGTGTGTTTATGTGTGAGTGTGTGTGTATATATATATATATATATATATATGGGTGTATTTGTGTGTATGTGTATATGTTTGTGTGTATATTTTTGTGTGTGTGTGTTAGTGTATATCTGTGTGCTTGTGTATATGTGTGTGTGTGTGTGTGTGTTTATGTGTGTGTGTTTGTGTATATATTGGTGTTTGTGCATATGTATACATGTTTGTGTGTATATGTTTGTGTGTGTTTTTGAATATGTGTGTGTTTGTGTATATATGGGTGTGTTTGTGTATGTTTGTGTGTTTATGCGTGTTTGTGTATATATGGGTGTGTTTGTGTACATGTGTTTGTGTATATGTTTGTGTGTGTGTTTGTGTATATTTTTTTGTGTATATGTGTGTGTTTATGTGTGTGTGTTTGTGTATATATGGGTGTGTTTGTGCATATCTGTATATGTTTGTGTATATATGGGTGTGTTTGTGTATATGTTTGTGTGTATATGTGTGTTTGTGTGTTTATGTGTGTGTTTGTGTAATATATGGGTGTGTGTTTATATGTGTCTGTGTGTATGTTTGTGTGTGGTTGTTTGTGTGTGTGTAGGGGAGTATAAGTATTGTTCACATTGATAACTTTTTTTTTATGTTGTTGCAGATTTTGATGTACCGATTGGACTACGTCTTCGATTCTTTGGACTACTGCGTAGATCTACGTTTTTTGCAAATTTTAATAAAATGTTTAACGAGGGTTTTGTTGGGGATTTCTTATTTCAATAAAAAAAAATTGTCTTTTTGTTTTTTTTTTTAATTTATTAGTGCCTAGATAATGGCAGTTGGCTGATTGACAGCGTCCATTATTAAGGCGGTACTTAGTGTTAGCCGGTGCAGAGGCTAGCACTAACCACACATTATTACCCCAGTACCCACCACCACCAGGGGTGCCGGGAAGAGCTTGGTACGATCCAGTACCCGACCATCTGTTGTGATAGTCGGGTACTGGGGCGGCCGTAGGCTGGTATTATGAGGCTGGGAAGGGCCAAAAACAGTGGACCTTCCCACCCTTGTAATGCTAGGCTGCCGCTGCTGTGTTGTATCGGGCTGGTTATAAAAAAGGGGGGACCCCCACGTCGTTTTTTTTTTTACATTTAACAATAGACGTTGTGTCCCCCACTTTTTTAATAACCAGCCATATACAAGGCCGCAGCAGCCTGGCATTACACGGGTGGAAGGGGCCACTGTTTTTGGCCCTTCCCAGCCTCATAATACCAGCCTGAGGCCGCCCCAGAGCCCGACCATCACAACAGATGGTCGGGTACTGGATCGTACCCAGCTCTTCCCGGCACCCCTGGTGGTGGTGGGTACCGGGGTAATAATGGTGTTTAGTGTTAGCCTCTGTACCGGCTAACACTAAGCCTCCCCTTAGTAATGGACCTTGTCAATCAGACAGCCGCCATTACTAAAGTGGTAGTAATAAAACTTGAAAAGAAAAGACAAAGATATAGATAAAATATTTTATTGAAATAAAGCACCCCCAACACAACCCTCATTAACCATTTTATTGATGAAAAAAAAGCGTTATCTAAGTAGTCCTCGAAACCGACGTAGTCCAAACACCAAACCTGTAAAAAAAAAATATATAAAAAAAAAATGAAATAAAAAATGTTGTGGGCTTAGTTTCAGTTTCATGTGTGATACTGACTGTTATACCATGTATAGAAGCCTGCCGCAAAGTTGGCTTAGATACAGGGCGCCAGCAGACAGTATCATACATGGCCATACAGACATTTATACAAACAAACATACATACATGCAAACATATATACAAACATACATACATACATATATACAAGCATGCACATATATACATGCAAATATACATACATGCAAACATACACACATATATACATACATGCAAACTATCATACATACATACATACACACACACACACACACACAAGAAAACATACATATATACAAACAAACATACATACAAGCAAGCAAGCACATGCAAACATACAAGCATGCATAGATACATAACACATATGCATGCATACATGCAACCATACATACATGCAAACATACATACTTGCAAGCAACCATACATACAAACAAACATGCACATATATACATACATGACAACATACACATGCAAACATACATACATGCAAACATACATACATGCAAACATACATACATACATGCAAACATACATACTTGCATGCAACCATACATACAAACATGCACATATATACATATATGCAAAATACATACATTCAAACATACATACATGCAAATATACACATACATGCACATATACACATACAAACATGACAACATACATGAAAACATACATACATGAAAACATACATACATGAAAACATACATACAAGAAAACATACATACATGCAAACATACATACATGCAAACATACATACATGGCAACATACATACATACATGCAAACATACATACATACATACATACATACATGAAAACATACATACATGAAAACATACATACTTGAAAACATACATACATGCAAACATACATACATGCAAACATACATACTTGCAAGCAACCATACATACAAACATGCACATATATACATACATACATGACAACATACATGCAAACATGCATACATGCAAACATACATGCACATATACACATACAAACATGACAACATACATACATGAAAACATACATACAAGCAAACATACACACATGCAAACGTACATGCATGCAAACATACATACATGCAAACATACATACATACATACATACATGCAAATATACATACTTGCATGCAACCATACATACAAACATGCACATATATACATACATGCAAACATACATACATTCAAACATACATACATGCAAATATACACATACATGCACATATACACATACAAACATGAAAACATACATACATGAAAACATACATACAAGAAAACATACATGCAAACATACATACATGCAAACATACATACATGAAAACATACATACATGAAAATATACATACTTGAAAACATACATACATGCAAACATACATACATGCAAACATACATAAATGCACATATACACATACATGCACATATACACATACAAACATGACAACATACATGACAACATACATACATGCAAACATACATGCACATATACACATGACAACATACATATATGACAACATACATACATGACAACATACATACATGACAACATACACACATGCAAACATACACATGCAAACATACATACATGCAAACATACATACATACATGCAAACATACATACATGCATGCAAATATACATACTTGCATGCAAATATACATACTTGCATGCAACCATACATACAAACATGCACATATATACATACATGCAATCATACACACATGCAAACATACATACATGAAAACATACATAAATGCACATATACACATACATGCACATATACACATACAAACATGACAACATACATACATGAAAAAATACATGCACATATATACATGACAACATACATACATGACAACATACATACATGCAAACATACATGCACATATACACATGACAACATACATACATGACAACATACATACATGCAAACATACATGCACATATACACATGACAACATACATACATGCAAACATACATGCACATATACACATGACAACATACATACATCGCAACATACCTACATGCACATATACACATACTTACATACATACATACATACATACATGACAACATACATACAAAAATAAACTCACCCAAGACGTTCCCACGAAGAGCTGAACGGTCCCGTCACTTTTCGTCTTACTGCTCCCATTCACAATAACAGAGCGGTGGGCGCAGATGACGTAATCACGTGTGCCTGATATGATTACGTCATCTGCGCCACAACGCATTGTTACTATGAATGTGAGCGGTGCCAAGAAGAAGGAACATGGCAAGTGACGGGACCGTTCAGAACGCCGTTAGAACGTCTTAGGTGAGTTTATTTTTTTAATATATTTTTAGTTGTTCGCCGGGTGCTGATGCAGCACCAGTGCGGCAGGTACAAACATTACATGTAGTGACAGGGTGGGGGAGGGAAAAGTGGCTTGCCGAAACGGGGAGAATGTAGTGTAGTGTAGTGTAGTGTAGTGTAATGTAGTGTAGTGTAGTGTAGTTTACATTCACGGTAAGTTCGTCTCAATCGGGCTTACCATGCCCGCTTGAGACGAACATTCTCCCGATGCTGCTAGAACTACAGTATCTAGCAACGTCGGGAGCGCGTACACTGCAGAGCAGAGCGGCTTGATTGACATCGAGCCGCTCACGCCCCTTTTTAGAAAAGATAACCAGTACTTGCTGAGTAATCAAGTGTAAAAAAAAGGTACTTAGGAAATGAATTTTTGAAAAATGTTAACAGCAAATTTTTTTAAATTCATTTCCTGCTTAGAATGTCTAAAAACAAAAATTTGAGTCAACTTGGGAATAACCCTTTAAGGCTCAGAGCCCATTTTTCAAATCTGACATATTTCACTTTATGTGGTAATAACGTCAGAATGCTTAAACCTACCCAAGCGATTCTGAGATGGTTTTCTCGTGACACATTGGGCTTCATGTTCGTGGTAAAATTTGGTCAATATATTCAGTGTTTATTGGTGAAAAATTGCAAAATTTAGAGAAAATTTATAAAAAATAGCATTTTTCAGAATTTAAATGCATCTGCTTGTAAAACAGACGGATATACCACCCAAAGTAGTTACTAGTTCACATTTCCCATATGTCTACTTTAGATTGGCATTGTTTTTTGAACATTCTTTTATTTTTCTTGGACGTTACAAGGCTTAGAACATAAACAGCAATTTCTCCTATTTTTAAGAAAATTTAAAAAGCCTTTTTTTAAATATACCTCTTGAGTTCTGAAGTGGCTTTGAGGGGCCTATGTATTAGAAACCCTGATAAACCACCCCATTTTAAAAACTAGACCCCTCAAAGTATTCAAAACAGCATTTAGAAAGTTTTTTAACCCTTCAGGCATTTCTCAGGAATTAAAGCAAAGTGGAGGTGAAATTTGCAAATTTCATTTTTCTTGCTAAATTTCAATTGTATTCAATTTTTTTTCTGTAACACAGAATGTTTTACCAGAGAAACACTACTAAATATGTATTGTCCAGATTCTGCAGTTTTTAGAAATGTCCCACATGTGGCTCTACTGCGCTTGTGGAATAAAACACAAGCCCTAGAAGCAAAGAAGCACCTAGTGCATTTTGAGTCCTCTTTTTTTATTAGAATATATTTTAGGCAGCATGCCAGGTTTGAAGAGGTGTTGAGGTGCCAAGACAGTAGGAATCCCCCAATAGTGACCCCATTTTGGAAACTACACCCCTCAAGGAATTAATTTATGGTTGTTGTTACCATTTTGACCGCAGTTTTTTCACAGCACGTATTTGAATTGGGCTGTGAAATGAAAAAAAATTCATTGTTTTCCAATAAAATGTAATTTGTGATCAAAATTTCTTATTTTCACAGGGAACAAAATACCCCATTTTGTTGCCCAATTTGTCCTGAGTGCAGCAATACCCCATTTGTGGCGATAAATTGCTGTTTGGGCCCATGGGAGGCCTCAGAAGGAAAGGAGCGCTGTGTGTTTTTTGGAGTGCAGATTTTGCTGGTTTGGTTTTCGGGTGCCGTGTCGCATTTGCAGAGCCCCAGAGGTATCAAAGCAATGGAAACCTACCAGAAGTGACCCCATTTTGGAAACTACACCCCTCAAGGAATTCATTTATGGGTGTTGTGACCATTTAGACCCCATAGTTTCTTCACAGAACTTATTTGAATTGGGCTGGGAAATAAAAAATATATATTTTTTCCAATAATATGTCGTTTTAGCTCAAAAATTCTTATTTTCACAAGAAATAAATACTCCATTTTGTTGCCCAATTTGTCCTGAGTGCGGCAATACCCAATTTGTGGTGATAAACTGCAGTTTGGGCCCATGGGAGGGCTCAGAAGGAAAGGAGCGCTATTTGTTCTTTGCAGTCCAGATTTTGCTGGATCGGTTTTCGGGTGCCATGTCGCATTTGCAGAGCCCCAGAGGAATCAAAGCAATAGAAACCAACCACAAATGACCCCATTTTGGAAACTACACCCCTCAAGGAATTCATTTATGGGTGTTGTGACTATTTTGACCCCATAGTTTTTTCACAGAACTTATTTGAATTGGGCTGGGAATTAAAACAAAATTATTTTTTTCAAATAATATGTAGTTTTGGCTGAAAATTTCTTATTTCCACAAGAAACAAAATACCCCATTCTGTTGCGCAATTTGTTATGAGTGCCGCAATACCCCATTTGTGGTGATAAACTGCCGTTTGAGCCCATGGGAGGGCTCAGAAGGAAAGGACCACCATTTGGCCTACTGGGGATTTTCTAGTGCGAATTCATGTATGCAGAAGCCCCTGAGGTGCCAGCACAGTTGAAACCCGCAAGAAGTGACCCCGTTTTAAAAACTACACCCTTAAGGCATTCATCTAGAGGTGTAGAGAGCATTTTGACCGGAGACCTACACCCCATAAACTGTAATGTGGTTCTCCCGGGTATGGCAATACCCTACATGTGGCTGTTATCAGCTGCCTGGGCACACAGCAGGGCCCAGAGGGGAAAGACGAGTGGGGATAAGCTGTGCGGAGTGCACCAGTGTAAGTAAAATTGGGGTAAATTATAAACCAAGGGATGTATGATAAATTTTAAAACACTCTTTCATACAGAGCTCTGGTTATTCGGGACACGTGTCACATTAATATATTGTGTCATCCCTTATCGCCCTCTTATAGCAGACTTTGCAACTCTTTTGACTTTTTCCCTTCTTGCCAGTTTGGGGAACTTCTCCTGGAAAGTGTTGCCCTGGTACGATGCGTATGGCCTCGTTCCAGAAGTACTGGGTGCCCCCCCTTCTTGGTCCCTAAAGATTAGGTTCTTGATAATCACCTCTTGAAATTCCAGGAAAGTTCCCCTCTGGCCTGCACATCGATGTAGCATGTATGCATTGTACAATGCCATCTGTATGATGTGCCCGGCCAGCTTCTTATACCTCACAGCATGGCGCTGTAGGGCTTCAGGATTTGATCTGACAAGTCCATCCCTCCCACGTACCTATTGTAGTACAGGATGCAGTCTGGTTTGGGGGTGGCCTTTCCTTCATATATTCTAAATCTGTAGGTTTACCCTTATGCACTCTCACATAGCTTATACATCTTCACGCCATACCTTGCCCTCTTACCCGGCAGGTACTCGCGGAATTGAACCCTCCCTTTAAAATGTACCAGGGACTCATTAATAGAAATACACTTCTCGGGGGTGTATGCTTTGGAAAACCGGGCACTGAAACGGTCTAATAGGGGTCTCCGTTTATACAAACGGTCAAAACTGGGGTCATCTCGGGGTGGGCACGACTCATTATCAGTATAATGTAAGAAGCGAAGTATTGCCTCATTTATTTATTTTTTTAGGTTACAGTTCAGTTCTGAAGTTGCTTTGAGGGGCCCATATATTAGAAACCCCTATGAAACACCCCATTTTAGAAACTAGACTCCTCAAAGTATTCACAACAGCATTTAGAAAGTTTATGAACCCTTTAGGTGTTTCACAGAAATTTAGAGCAAAGTAGAGGTGAAATTTACATTTTTTTTTTGTCAGAAAATCCACTTTATACCATTTTTTTTATAACACAAAAGGATTTATCAGAGAAACGCAACTTAATACTTATTGCCCAGATTCTGCAGTTTTGAGAAATATCCCACATGTGGCCCTAGTGCGGTAATGGACTGAAGCACCGGCCTCCGAAGCAAAGGAGCACCTAGTGGATTTTGAGGCCTCTTTTTTATTAGGCACCATGTCCGGTTTGAAGAGGTCTTGTGGTGACAAAACATTGGAAACCCCCCAAAAGTGACCCCAATTTGGAAACTAGACCCCTTGAGGAATCCATTGTAGTTTTCTTGGGGTGCATGCGGCTTTTTGATCAGTTTTTATTCTATGTTTAGGTGGCGTGGTGACTAAAAAACAGCAATTCTACTATTGTTTTTTTATTCTATTTTTTTACAGCGTTCACCGTGCGCTATAAATGACATATTCACTTTATTCTGCGGGGCGATACGATTACGGTGATACCAGATGTTTATAGTTTTTTTTTTATGTCTTATGGCGTTTGCACAATAAAATAAGTTTTGTAAAAAATCATTCACTTTTTGTGTTACCTTATTCTAAGCACCAGAACTTTTTTATTTTTCCATCAATAAAGCCGTGCGAGGACTTATTTTTTGCGTAACGAACCGTAGTTTCGATCAGTACCATTTTTCGGTACATGCAACTTTTTGATCTCTTTTTATTCAATTTTTTGGGAGGTGAAGTGACCAAAGAATTGTGATTGTGGTACGGTTTATTATTATTTTCTTTTACGGCGTTCACCGTGCGGGATAAATAACGAAATAATTTTGTAGATCAGGCCGTTACGGACGCGGCGATACCAATTATGTAGAGTTTATTTGTATGTTTATATATTTTTATTAATAATAAATGACTGATCAGGTAAAAAGGGGGATTTTTACTTTTATTACTTTTAAATCTTTTATTTTCTTATTTTTACACATCTTTTTTTTACTTTTTTTTAACTTTATTACTTTGTCCCACTAGGGGACTTGAGGGCAGGAGGCCCTGATCGCTATTCTAATACACTGCACTACATGCGTAGTGCATTGTATTAGAACTGTCAGCTACTCACTGACAGCAAGCATAGTGGTTCCTGACTTTGTCAGGACCCACTAGGCTTCCGTCTATGGCATAGCCGGACGCCATTGTTTGGTGTCCAGTTGCCATAGTCACCATCGCCGGACGCTATCGTGTAGCAGGCCGGCGATGGCAGCTTAACCCCTAAAAAGCTGCGATCTCTATATAACGCGGGTTTTAAGGGGTTAATCAGCGAGGACACAGCGATCGGTCCCAGCTGTAGGAGCTGTGACAGCTGCTGTACGAGACAGAAGCTGTCACAGCTCCTGTATGTGTCGGGAGGACGGCTGAAACGGCCGTTACTGCCGAGACGTACTATTAGGTAATGGAGCGCAAACGATACAGCTGCCATGACCTAATAGTACGTCCAGGAGCGGGAAGGGGTTAAAAGTAAAAAAAAAAAAACTTTTCCCATTTTCCCACTAAAGCATTGTAACATTTTTTAATAATAAATAATAATAAAACATAATTGGTATCGTCACATCTGTAAAAGTCTAAACTATTACAATATATCATTATTTAACATGCTCGATAAACGGCGTAAAAAAAAAAAAAAGGAAAACGCCAGAATCGCTGTTTTTTGGTTGCCTCATCTGACGCAAATCTTTTTTTATAAAGTGATCAAAAACTTGCATGTACCCCAAAAAAACAAAAGATCGTCCTGCAAGAAAATGTGCCCTTCACATCCTAATTTGAGGAAGGGTTTAGGAATTTCAGTCCTTTAATATGCAGCTGCCTCTTTTTCAAGGAACCAAAGGTAATTGGGCAATTATCTCAAAAGCTATTTAATGGGCTGCATGAGCTATTTAATCGTTAATCCATCATCAATTAAGCAGGTAAAAGGTCTGGAGCTGATTCCAGGTGTGACATTTGCATTTGGAAGCTGTTGCTGTGAACCCAAACATGAGGTCAAAGAAGCTCTCAATGCGAGTGAAACAGACCATCGTTAGGCTGAAAACAATGAAGAAATCCATCAGAGAGATAGCACAAATGTTAGGAGTGGCCAAATCAACAGTTTGGTACATTCTTGAAAAAGCAGCCCACTAGTGATCTCATGAACTCCAAAAGGCCTGGATGTCCACGGAAGACAACAGTGGTGGATGATTGCAGAATCCTTTCCATGGTGAAGAAAAACCCCTTCACAAGATCTACCAAAGTGAAGAACACTCTCGTGGAAGTAGGTGTATCAGTATCTAAGTCTACCATAAAGACAAGACTTCATGAGAACAAATACAAAGGGTTCACCACAAGGTGCAAACCATTAATCAACCTAAAAAATAGAAAGGCAAGATTAGACTTTGCCAAACAACATGTAAAGAAGCCAGCCCAGTTCTGGAACAGCATTCTTTGGACAGATGAAACAAAGATCAACCTGTACCAGAAAAACTTTTTTTTTTAATAAAAAGGTGGATCAGTGTGTTTTGTGTAACTTCCTAAATACTTTTTATTAATAATAATTTTTACTTTTTTAGACACAGCTGCTCTGTATTCTCTATACTAAGCAGCTGTATCGTTCGCTATTCACTGAATCCGTCAGTCCCACAGACCTAACAGGTTCAGAGTCTCTGACACGCAGGACCCCCCTGTAAACTATCACAACTATCACATGAACTTAGATGTGATAGTTTACAGGTGGATCCTGCGTGTCTGCTGGTTACTGAACCCGTCAGGTCCGCGGGACTGACGGATTCAGTGAATAGCGAACGATACAGCTGCTCTGTATAAATAATATAGAGTAGCTGTATAAAGAAAAGTTAAAATGATTAATAATGATATTAATTATTTTTTATATTTTTTTGCATCTCAGCCTTTCAGCAGCCAAAACTTTTACATTTTTCCATTGACAAGTCTATATGTGGCATTGGCATTCTCCTGCATATTATGCAGGAGAAATTCTATTTTTTTTCTGCACGGAATGGGGTAGAAAAAAATTCACTGTATAAGTTATATGATTTCGTTTTGTGCCGTGAATATAGGAGAAAATACATTTTCATCATTATTTATTGTTTATTTTTTTTATCCCGTTCATGTGTAACGCTTATTGACCCGTTAAATTAATTTTTCAGGTTATTATGGTCGTATAGATACTTAATATGTATTGTTTTTTTGTTTTTATGTAATGTGTGTGCAATAACATGTATTTTATGCAAAATAATGCCTTTGTTTTACCTTTTTTTTTAAATTAATTTACTTTTTTTGTAACTTTTTTTTAATCCCATTAAGGGACAACTTTATTTACAACTCTATTTTTTATTTAGAATGTATTAGCATACTCTTGTTCACTATGACACAGGCTGCTGTTAGGGTAACACATAGTGTGCCCTAACAACAAGCAAACTAAACAGACAGCCCTGGGGTCCTTTCTAGGTCTTGCAGAGGGTTCCCCCAGCCTGATGCGACACGGTGACGTGGTCAAAGAGGAAAGACCCCCTGATCATGCCTTGGTCCTGGACCATGGCAATCAAAGGTTTACACAGATAGGGTTGGAGTTTTTTCGATGCCAGCTGCTTTAAGAAGGCTTCTCTAAGTAAAGGAGCTGTTAGTTATAGATCCTGCTTGGAGGTTAACCCCTTCCCGCTCCTTGACGTACTATTACGTCATGGCAGCTGTATCGTTCGCGCTCCATGCCGTAATAGTACGTCTCGGGAGTAACGGCCGTTTCGGCCGTCCTCCCGACACATACAGGAGCTGTGACGCTGCTGTCTTGTTCAGCAGCTGTCACAGCTCCTACAGCGGGGACCGATCGCTGTGTCCCCGCTGATTAACCCCTTAAAAGCCGCGTTCTATAGAGATCGCGGCTTTTTAGGGGTTAAGCTGCCATCGCCGGCCTGCTACGCGATAGCGGCCGGCGATGGTGACTATGGCAACCGGACACCAAACAATGGCGTCCGGCTATGCCATAGACGGAAGCCTAGTGGGTCCTGACAACGTCAGGACCCACTATGCTTGCTGTCAGTGAGTAGCTGACAGTTCTAATACACTGCACTACGCATGTAGTGCAGTGTATTAGAATAGCGATCAGGGCCTCCTGCCCTCATGTCCCCTAGTGGGACAAAGTAATAAAGTAAAAAAAAAGTAAAAAAAAGATGTGTAAAAATAAGAAAATAAAAGTTTTAAAAGTAATAAAAGTAAAAGTCCCACTTTTTCCCTTATCAGGCCTTTATTATTAATAAAAATATATAAACAAACAAATAAACTATACATAATTGGTATCGCCGCGTCCGTAACGGCCTGAACTACAAAATTATTTTGTTATTTATCCCGCACGGTGAACGCCGTAAAAAAAAATATTAATAAACCGTACCACAATCACAATTGTTTGGTCACTTCACCTCCCAAAAAATGGAATAAAAAGAGATCAAAAAGTCGCATGTACCTAAAAATGGTACTGATGGAAAATACAGTTCGTTACGCAAAAAATAAGTCCTCGCACGGCTTTATTGATTGAAAAATAAAAACGTTCTGGCTCTTAGAATAAGGTAACACAAAAAGTGAATGATTGTTTACAAAACGTATTTTATTGTGCAAACGCCATAAGACATAAAAAAAAACTATAAACATCTGGTATCGCCGTGATCGTATCGCCCCGCAGAATAAAGTTAATATATCATTTATAGCGCACGGTGAACGCTGTAAAAAAAAAAGTATACAAAAACAATAGTAGAATTGCTGTTTATTAGTCACCACGCCACCTAAAAATGGAATAAAAACTGATCAAAAAGCCGCATGCACCCCATGAAAACTACAATGGATTCCTCAAGGGGTCTAGTTTCCAAATTGGGGTCACTTTTGGGGGGTTTCCAATGTTTTGGCACCACAAGACCTCTTCAAACCGGACATGGTGCCTAATAAAAAAGAGGGCTCAAAATCCGCTAGGTGCTCCTTTGCTTCGGAGGCCGGTGCTTCAGTCCATTACCGCCCGAGGGCAACATGTGGGATATTTCTCTAAACTGCAGAATCTGGGCAATAAGTATTGAGTTGCGTTTCTCTGATAAATCCTTTTGTGTTATAAAAAAAATGGTATAAAAAGAGTAAATTTCACCTCTACTTTGCTCTAAATTTCTGTGAAACACCTAAAGGGTTCATAAACTTTCTAAATGCTGTTGTGAATACTTTGAGGGGTCTAGTTTCTAAAATGGGGTGTTTGATAGGGGTTTCTAATATATGGGCCCCTCAAAGCAACTTCAGAAATGAACTGGAACCTAAAAAAATAAATAAATGAGGCAATACTTCGCTTCTTACATTATACTGATAATGAGCCGTGCCCACTCCGAGATGACCCCAGTTTTGACCGTTTGTATAAACGGAGACCCCTATTAGACCGTTTCAGTGCCCGGTTTTCCCAAGCATACACCCCCGAGAAGTGTTTTTCTATTGATGAGTCCCTGGTACATTTTAAAGGGAGGGTTCAATTCCGCCAGTACCTGCCGGGTAAGAGAGCAAGGTATGGCGTGAAGATGTATAAGCTGTGCGAGAGTGCATCAGGGTATACCTACAGGTTTAGGATATATGAAGGAAAGGCCACCCCCAAACCAGACTGCATCCTGGACTACAATAGGTACATGGGAGGGATGGACTTGTCAAATCAAGTCCTGAAGCCCTACAGCGCCATGTGGTGTAGTATAAGAAGCTGGCCGGGCACATCATACAGATGGCTTTCTAGAATGCGTATGTGCTACGTCGATGTGCAGGCCAGAGGGGAACTTTCCTGGAATTTCAAGATCTAATCTTTAGGGACCAGGAAGGGGGGGCGCATCGTACCAGGGCAACACTTTCCAGGAGAAGGTCCCCAAACCGGTGGAAAGGGAAAGAGTCAAAAGAGGTGCAGAGTCTGCTATAAGAGGGGGATAAGGAAGAACACAATATACCAATGTGACACGTGTCCCGAAAAACCAGGGCTCTGTATAAAAGATTGTTTTAAAATGTATCATACATCCCTTGATTTTCAATTTACCCTGATGCACTCCGCACAGCTTACCCCCCTCATCTTTCCCTTCTGAGCCCTGCCGTATGCCCAGGCAGCTGATAACAGCCACATGTAGGGTATTGTCGTACCCAGGAGAACCCACATTACAATTTAAGGGGTGTATATCTCCGGTGGCGCATGCTGGGCACACTATATTGGACACTGAAATGGCATATACATATATAAAATTGCAAATCTCACACTGCACCATCTGCTGCGCATTATCTTTTACACAGTACCTGTGGGGTCAAAATGCTCACTACACCTCTAGATGAATGTCTTAAGGGGTGTAGTTTTTAAAATGGGGTCACTTCTCGGGGGTTTCAACTGTACTGGTACCTCAGGGGCTTCTGCACACATGACTTAGCACCAGAAAAGCTCCAGTAGGCCAAATGGTGGTCCTTTCCTTCTGAGCCCTCCCATGGGCCCAAAGGGCAGTTTATCACCACAAATGGGGTATTGCCGCACTAAGGACAAATTGGGCAACAAAATGGGGTATGTTGTTCCTTGTGAAAATAAGAAATTTTGATCAAAAATGACATCTTATTGGAAAAAATATCATTTTTTTCATTTCACAGCCCAATTCAAATAGGTGCTGTGAAAAAACTGTGCGGTCAAAATGATAACAAAAACCATAAATGAATTCCTTGAGGGGTGTAGTTTCCAAAATGGGGTCACTTCTGGTGGGTTTCCATTGCTTTGATACCTCTGGGGCTCTGCAAATGCAACATGGCACCCGAAAACCAATCCAGCAAAATCTGGACTCCAACAAACACATAGCGCTCCTTTCCGTCTGAGCCCTCCCATGGGCCCAAACGGCAGTTTATCACCACAAATGGGGTATTGCCGCACTAAGGACAAATTGGGCAACAAAATGGGGTATGTTGTTCCCTGTGAAAATAAGAAAATTTGATCAAAAATGACATTTTATTGGAAAAAATATCATTTTTTTCATTTCACAGCCCAATTCAAATAGGTGCTGTGAAAAAACTGTGCGGTCAAAATGATAACAAAAACCATAAATGAATTCCTTGAGGGGTGTAATTTCCAAAATGGGGTCACTTCTGGTGGGTTTCCATTGTTTTGATACCTCAACGCCTCTTCAAACCTGGCATGCTGCCTAAAATATATTCTAATAAAAAAGAGGCCTCAAAATGCACTAGGTGCTTCTTTGCTTCTAGGGCTTGTGTTTTAGTCCACGAGCGCAGTAGGGCCACATGTGGGACATTTCTAAAAACTGCAGAATCTGGACAATACATATTTAGTAGTGTTTCTCTGGTAAAACCTTCTCTGTTACTAAAAAAAAATTGAATAAAATTGAAATTCAGCAGAAAAAATGAAATTTGCAAATTTAATTTCCACTTTGCTTTAATTCCTGTGAAATGCCTGAAGGGTTAAAAAACTTTCTATATGCTGTTTTGAATACTTTGAGGGGTCTAGTTTTTAAAATGGGGTGTTTTATGGGGGTTTCTAATACATAGGCCCCTCAAATCCACTTCAGAACTGAACTGGCACCTTCAAAAAAAGGCTTTTGAAATTTTCTTAAGAATATGAGAAATTGCTGTTTATGTTCTAAGCCTTGTAACGTCCAAGAAAAATAAAAGAATGTTCAAAAAACGATGCCAATCTAAAGTAGACATATGGGAAATGTGAACTAGTAACTATTTTGGGTGGTATAACCGTCTGTTTTTCAAGCAGATGCATTTAAATTCTGAAAAATGCTATTTTTTGTAAATTTTCTCTAAATTTTGCAATTTTTCACAAATAAAGACTGAATATATCGACCAAATTTTACCACGAACATGAAGCCCAAAGTGTCACGAGAAAACAATCTCAGAATCGCTTGGATAGGTTTAAGCATTCCGACGTTATTACCACATAAAGTGAAATATGTCAGATTTGAAAAATGGGCTCTGAGCCTTAAGGCCCAAACTAGGCTGCGTCCTTAAGGGGTTAAGCAGTCTTTGGTGTGTTTAGAAGCCTCTTCTAAAATGACGCCTAAAGACGTCGCTGTAGCCTGGGGACCTGCACCTCCCGCTGTCAAAAGATAGTGGGCGGTTGTTAAGGGCTTAAATGAATAGGTTGGGAGTAGAAAGCCAAGGAATGCCCAAAACAACGGGGAACTTTGGAGAAGCAATCAGTTGGAAATAAATAACTTCTTAATGATCAGGCTAGATGAGAAATTGAAGCTGCATTCTCTCATGAGTAACAGGCCCTGATGATAGAGGTGACCTATAAACTGTTTTCATGTCTACCGGTACTGACTTTGTTAACAATGCAATATTATCATAAGCAAAGGTTATGTCCATGAAATTTCCACCAGCCCCATAGTCGAGCATAGTGGGCAAGAAATCTCACATGTATTAGCGATGATATGCATCAGCACTATAAAATGAGATTCTGGTACACCAACAACTTCTTTTTACCCTGTACCAGAGAATAAATGTAATGTATTTTTAATCCTATCCAATAGATTAACAGTCACATAGGTTAAAAAAAAGACACAGGTGAATCAAGTTCAATATTTCTCGACTAATTACATGTCATATATTGCTAGATTAGTTATCACCCTCAATGCCATTTGTCAGTAAATAATCATCTAGCCCTTTTTTAAATGCTGACATAATATCTGCTATTACTACCTCTTGGGGTAGGGCTTTCCATAATTTATCTACTCTAACTCTTAGGGTATGTTCACACGAGGGCGTCCGTAACGGCTGAAATTACGGGGATGTTTCAGCCTGAAAACATCCCCGTAATTTCAGCCGTAACGGCATGTGCAGGCGCTTGAACGCCGCGTCCATTACGGCCGTAATTAGCGCTGCTATTCATTGGAGTCAATGAATAACGGCTCCAATTATGGCCAAAGAAGTGACAGGTCACTTCTTTGATGCGGGCGTATATTTACGTGCGGTCATTTGACAGCGGCGCGTAAATATACGCCTCGTGTGAACAGACAAACGTCTGCCCATTGCTTTCAATGGGCAGATGTTTGTCAGCGCTATTGAGGCGCTATTTTCAGACGTAATTCGGGGCAAAAACGCCCGAATTACGTCCGTAAATAGGCCGTGTGAACATACCCTAAAGAACCCCTTTCTGTATTGATGTCTGAAATTGCTTTCTTCCACACACAATGAATGTCCCCTTTGTTCTTGGAAAAAAAAATATCTGCTAGTTCCTTGTATTTGCCACACATATGCATATACATATTAATAAAATCACCTCTAAAGAGTCTTTTTTCCAAGCTGAACAAGCCCAAGGTGTTTTCTTACAAGAGATTTATAGAGGGGTAGTATTACTTTTGAATCACAGGCTTTTATCTTTTTTTTTTTTTATTCACCCTAAAATCTTATTTGCTTTTGCATCTGCTGCTTGACATTGAGTGCTGCTTCTTAGCTTATTTATAAACAGAATACACAGGTCCTGCTCTTGTTCTGTTATCCCTAGTTTTATTCAATTTAATGTATATTAATTATTACTGATATTGCATCCTAGGTGCATTACTTTACATTTATTCACATTAAAATTTATTTGCCCTTTTTTTACCCCTGCTGCCAGCTTATCTCGGTCTTTCTATAATATTTTACAATCAATTTGAGTTTTAATTGTCCTATAAAAGTATTGTATCATCAGCAAAAACTGATACCTTACTATCAGTCCCATCCACAAAGTCATTAATACAGAGTTTACAATTAATTGAACCTAACACAGACCTTGTGGTACCCCCTCTGCTGACTTCAGCAAATTTAGAATAAGAACCATTTATAACGACTCTTTGTTTTCTATCCCTAAACCAATACTTTACCCACCTGCATACATGAACCCCTAGGCCCTCCGTCTGTAGCTTCGGTACAAGACTGTTGTGTGGAACAAAATTAAATGCTTTTGCAAAATCCAGATATATCACATCAGCAGCATGACCAACATCCATATTTGCTATGATAAGCGACAACAGGTTGTAGCATGAGGCAGAGACCTGGTCAGGAAATGGACTAAGTTCAGAACACAAATGAGCAGCAAAAGTTTGAAGAGAGGCGGCAAAGAACTAGATAACAGACAGGAAGCTCAAGAGTCCGGCGACCAGGAAGTTCAAGGAAGCTGAAAGTGTGAAACCAATCAAGGCAATCAAGTAAAGGAATCCAGAGAACCAGGAATCAAGAATAACCTGGACAATAGATTCAGCAGTGGAGCTGTCTTAAAGCCGGGGCGTAGCTAGGGGGGGCAGGCGCGGCTTGTGCCCCGGGCGCAACTTAGAGGGGTGCGCCAGGGCCGCACCGTCAATGACGGCGGCCTGCTGCCTCTCTGAGGGGTCGGCGGCACCACTGAAACCATCCACCGCCACCCCCTCCTGCACAATAATTGTACCTGCGTCTATAGGACACAGGTACAATTAGGAGCAATGAATGACCGGGTACATTCCGTGCCCAACCATTCAGCGCCTTTCTACGAGTGAAGTGGCGCGATACTTTGCACCGCTTGCATCAGTAAAAGGCGCTAATTGACAGGGAAAGTCATTCTGCCCTGTCAATCAGTGCCTTTCATAGACGCAAGCGGCACGATCACGTCATCGCGCTGCTTGCGTCATTCAACCCCAGGGGACCTGCGCAGAAGGAAGGTGTGGGAACGGGATTAAGGTGAGTTTGTATAGTTTGTTTTTTTATCCTAATAAAAAAGTGCCTGGCATTATCTACGGGGCGTGGCTTTATCTATAGGGGGTGGCTTTATCTATAGGGGGGCTTTATCTGTGGGGGAGGCTTTATCTACCCGGGGCTATATTTACAGGGGGGCTATATACTGGGGTGGGCTATATGTGGAGCACTATATACAGGGGTGGACTATATGTGGAGCACTATATACAGGGGTGGGCTATATCTACAAGGGGTCTATATACAGGGGTGGGCTATCTGTGGAGTACTGTAGGGGGAGCTATATGTGGGACACTATATACAGAGGTGGGCTATATGTGGGGCACTATCTACAGGGTTCTCAATAGCAGGCACTATCTACAGGGGGCACGGTGTGTGTGGGACACAGTGTATGGCGCTATTATATTTAGGGTCGTAGTGTGTGGTATAATGAGAACTTTATCTTTGTTTATAGGTGTAGAAATGTTTGAAAAGTGAGAAGCTGAAGTCATCTGAGCGGCAAACTGCAGAAATGGATGGTGACTTGGTATTGTCACGAAGCAGGTTAGTGGACCCACTAGGCCGTACCGCCGTAGCGGGGAGGCAGCTGACCAAACAACAGAAAACCCCAGCAATACAATGTCCCGCACAAGGGTACCTGGATAGTCCGGACAGTGGCCGCAGCTCTGGCACTGATGGAGATGGGTGCAGCAGGTAACGCCAAACGTGGCAGATAACACAGGTGCCGCAGGTTGCGTCAGACATGGCTGATTCCTCTGGACGTGGCAGATGACACAGGACGTGGCGGATTCCTCCGGAAGTAGCAGATGACACAGGACGTGGCGGATTCCTCCGGACGTGGCAGAGGACACAGGACGTGGCAGACTCAATACTAAAGGCACAACACGGGAAAGAGGAACAGGAACAAGGCACGGGTAACAACTGGAAGGGAAACACTAAGGGACCGTTTGCAAGACAGACTGGGAAAACTAACAATGCTCAGGCAAGGATCAGAAGGCCTGGGGCCTTCTTATAGACCAGGAAATCATGGCAGACACAGCAGAACGGAGCGGAAGTGAGCGCTGGCATCTCCTAGGAAGGAGATGGGGACCAGCGCTCATTGATCCATGGCTGCGGGCGTCGGTAGGTGAGTAAACCCAACGGCCCGCGGCCATGGACGTTACAGGTATGATTATGATATGATTGTTTTGTGAAACAGCGACTACCAGCATATCCTTACCATTGTTCGGGCCATGCTGGGAGCTGGAAACAATTTAGTGCAAACCTATACGGCAGGGATTGCACTAAATTGAGCTATATTTGTGCTGGTGTTATATATATATATATATATATATATGTATGAGCTTTGTTCTGGTGGTGTATAGATGTACTGAGCTTTGTTCTGGTGTTGTATACATGTACTGAGCTTGGTTCTGGTGCTGTATATATGTACTGAGCTTGGTTCTGGTACTATATATATGTACTGAGCTTGGTTCTTGGGCTGTATTTATGTACTGAGCTTGGTTCTGGAGCTGTATTTATGTACTGAGCTTTGTTCTGGTGCTGTATATATGTAATGAGCTTTGTTCTGGTGCTGTATATACACTACCGTTCAAAAGTTTGGGGTCACCCAGACAATTTTGTGTTTTCCATGAAAACTCACACTTATATTTATCAAATGAGTGGCAAAATAACTAGAAAATATAGTCAAGACATTGACAAGGTTAGAAATAAAGATTTTTATTTGAAATAATAATTTTCTCCTTCAAACTTTGCTTTTGTCAAAGAATGCTCCATTTGCGGCAATTACAGCATTGCAGACCTTTGGCATTCTAGCTGTTAATTTGCTGAGGTAATCGGGAGAAATTTCACCCCATGCTTCCAGAAGGCCCTCCCACAAGTTGGATTGGTTTGATGGGCACTTCTTGCGTACCATACGGTCAAGCTGCTCCCACAACAGCTCTATGGGGTTGAGATCTGGTGACTGCACTGGCCACTCCATTACAGATAGAATACCAGCTGCCTGCTTCTTCCCTAAATAGTTCTTGCATAATTTGGAGGTGTTCTTTGGGTCATTGTCCTGTTGTAGGATTAAATTGGCTCCAATCAAGCGCTGTCCACAGGGTATGGTATGGCATGGCGTTGCAAAATGGAGTGATAGCCTTCCTTATTCAAAATCTCTTTTACCTTGTACAAATCTCCCACTTTACCAGCACCAAAGCAACCCCAGACCATCACATTACCTCCACCATGCTTGACAGATGGTGTCAGGCACTCTTCCAGCATCTTTCCAGTTGTTCTGCGTCTCAAAAGTTCTTCTGTGTGATCCAAACACCTCAAACTTCGATTCGTCTGTCCATAACACTTTTTTCCTATCTTCCTCTGTCCAATGTCTGTGTGCTTTTGCCCATATTAATATTTTCCTTTTATTAGCCAGTCTCAGATATGGCTTTTTCTTTGCCACTCTGCCCTGAAGGCCAGCATCCCGGAGTCGCCTCTTCACTGTAGACGTTGACACTGGCGTTTTGCGGGTACTATTTAATGAAGCTGCCAGATGAGGACCTGTGAGGCGTCAGTTGTGCAGCGGGGCCTCCCACTTCTCTTTATACTCTGGTTAGAGCCTGTTTGTGCTGTCCCCTGAAAGGAGTAGTACACACCGTTGTAGGAAATCTTCAGTTTCTTGGCAATTTCTCGCATGGAATAGCCTTAATTTCTAAGAACAAGAATAGACTGTCGAGTTTCACATGAAAGCTCTCTTTTTCTAGCCATTTTGAGAGTTTAATCAAACCCACAAATGTAATGCTCCAGATTCTCAACTAGCTCAAAGGAAGGTCAGTTTTATAGCTCCTCTAAACAGCAAAACTGTTTACAGCGGTGCTAACATAATTGCACAAGGGTTTTCAAGTGATTTCTAATCATCCATTAGCCTTCTAACACAGTTAGCAAACTAAAAAGGAACTCGTTCCAAGTTTAATGAAAAAATATATCCATTTAAAAGAGGTCAAAACTAGACCCTAACACACCAGTCCTAGTATTACAACAAAGTAACCAGTTTAAGGAAATTAAACAAATTATAAACAAGTATTTACCTATCCTGACGGAAGACGATGGCCTACGGTCCATTCTACAAGGAGGCTGTAAAATAGTGGCACGAAAAGCACCCACACTGGGTAACATCCTTTCCCCGTCTCTATTTGTGTCAGAAGAAAAGAATACAACAACCTGGTTAGAAAATAAGGGCTTTTACAGATGTGGTCAACACCCATGTAAAACATGCAATATAGTTCAGCCTACTAAATCCTTTTCAAACTCAAATAATTCCGAAACGTTTAAAATACAGAATTACATCAACTGTAACACTACCTCGGTAGTCTATGTTATTGAGTGTACCATATGCAGCTTAAAATACATAGGCTGTACTAGCAGAAAATTTAAAACCCGCATCCTGGAACATCTAGGCTATATAAGGAACCCCAATATTTGTAATATATCGAATGTGGCAAAACACTTTATATCATGTCACAACAGAACTATAAAATCATTTATATGCTATGCTATAGAAAAAGTACACCCCCCAAAAAGAGGTGGTGACCTTCAGCATAAAGTCTACCAGAGAGAGGCTTTCTGGATATTTAGACTCAACACTAGAGTCCCCAATGGTCTGAATTTAAAAAAGGAACTCATGTTCCACTATTAACATACAAAAAGTATCAAGTTCACAACAATCGTATAAATCATTTTTCAAATTTGATAGGTGTATAACAGATATTCGACTATAACTAGCCTAAATTTAAACATGGTTTAAGATGAAATAAAGCCACCAACTCATCTAATCATTTGTCATCTGATTAGTTTAAACCAATTACAATTTAATATGACAAGATTTATCCGTATTTGTAAGATTGTCCATAAAGCTAAAAACATCTTCATATTTATATTCCCTTAAATCCCATATTTGTTACATAGACAAAAATATATGTTCCGTCTAGGGTCCCTCTCAACCTGTTTCAAGAGGCTCTCATATAAATAAACCACTGAAAAAGACATCACCAATTTGGTTTAATTAAATGTTCTCCATTTTTCCGGTTCTCGGTTTTTTAAAGTTCACTCTTATTTTTCATAATAACCATTAAAATTTATTTATTTTTTCAGCCTTTTTCTTGATCCAAAGGTCAGAAACTCAATCTCTGCCCAGATTCAAGTTTTTAGCTCACTACCCCCCCCCCATTTTTCTATATCGTATACCGACTCTAACGGTTCTCTTATCTTTAATTTTATTTGGTTCATACACCGAAATCTTCAAACTGACAAACCATTATAAACATATACTTTGCCCAGAAACGGTAGAAGCTCGAGACACCCACAAAAAGTATGGGGAAGACATAATTCACTTATTAAGACAAACCATTACTAACATTATTTAAGATTACATAAAGTTTTCAACTAATTACCAGCAATGGTACTAATGTTACTGGTTTCAGTGATTCCTCCATTTATATATATATATTTTTTCCCTACTTCTCTCTTTCTTCTTCTATTTTTTATGGAAAGGGGCATTATAAGTATATTTGAAATTGTGCCTATATATTGTCTCATATTCTTATAAACATATAGCACCTCCAAAGCTATCTAGGAGGATAGGCACTCCCCTATATTTACTATCGATAATTGCACACAATAAAATAAAAAGAATATACTCACAATTAGGGTTCAATGTAGAAGGAAATTTGAGCATCGGCATCTACGAATGGCACCACTTCCGGTTTGCGTTCCAACAGGTCCACATGACCCTGAAACGCAAATTAACAACATATAAATTCAACCGGAAGTGACTCTAGTCTCCACGGAAACATAAATCACAAACAGTTATGCCACTACGCAGCGCTTCTCGCTCCACAAATAAAAATAAAAATGACAAAATAACCTATAGGTTTATACTACCTACTTATTTCTGATCCCCTAATAAAAGTTACAATAATTATTCTCAAGGTACATTAGAGCGTGGCGAGCGCCCATTCTTAGCGCTTCCGGCTCCTGTACAGGGAAAGTGCCCACACCTGAATTCAATTAAGACCTGCTATATATAAAGATACCAATACATGGCAGTCAGTTCATCCCAGCCATGACTAAGAACGCAGCTAGCGTTCGAAACGCGTAGGCTTCCTTCATTTCCTACTTCTCTCCCAGCACCTGAGGACATCATTTCGATTGACCTCTTTTAAATGGATATATTTTTTCATTAAACTTGGAACGAGTTCCTTTTTAGTTACAGCTACGCTGGATCCAAAACCTCTTTCTCTTGAAACTCATACAACGCGTGCCGACGCGAGGATCCGTGCGAAGTCTACAGTACATCAATTTGTACTTACAAGGTGAGCTGGAGGTTCTCCTCTTTTGTTTTTCTACATATACTTCGGCCACGTACCTCACGTGCTCACCATTTACTGGAAATCTATATATGTATATATATCACTTCTTCCTTTGAACTATAAACGCATTAATACATTTGCGTACAACAGTGCTGCAGGAGAGACCCTCATATGTGAGCCATTTACAAGGATAAGCAATAACGTAAACTTCTGTACAAAGTTAATACAGTGGCTAAAAACTTTCTATCTTTGATTTTAAATCACCCACATTTCAACTGGAGACAATATCAGTGGGGAGAAAAAACCAAACTCAAGCATTAAAATGACTCAAGAAATACCTCTCACTAGAGCCCAAATGGCCGCAAAAGTGTTTGGAAACCCAAATAACATGAATATACAAGACCAGGACCTGGAAAATTTGTTCCACAGTCTCGAAAAAGATATGGCCCAACAAGCCAAAATTTGGTGGGATTTAACCACCTTGAATAACTATATAAGTAAGAACATGATTCCAAGAGGCCTAAGGCTAAGGAAAATACCCTCCTTTAATTATTCAGAAACTTTCAATGAAGAATGGAACAAAACTCTATCAGACTGTTCTATAAAACTCATGATGTTAATCACAGAACAAGAAAAAATTAAATTAACAGAACTGGAAGCAAAAATTTCTGAAACGAAATGCAAAATAGACAGTTTTCCCAGCTCACCAGACCTTGTAAGCCTTGAGACTCGCACCTCCCAATACATAGACAAACTTGACCGAGCAATAGCAGAAACGAAAAAATCAAAGTTTCAAAGAGATACAAGAGATTACAGTTCTAATGAAGTCTATAACTGGAATAATAGAGACAGAAACAGGAGTCGACCTAAACCCATTCTTAAACAACGAAATCAACGCAAAAAACAAAGAGACATACTCCACAGAGTAAGCTTCAGCTCCACAGAGCCAGATTCATATGATGGACTCTCTGAGGATGATTCCACCGGGACACGTACAAAATTCAACTACAGACAAGATGCCAGCCAGTCTATGTCAAAAAACGAAGAAGGAGGGGCGGCAAGAAACATAGACCGACAAGATCAGGTCCTGAGCCGCCACCTCCGGTCCCGCAAATTTCAAGTGTAGATCTGAACGTCACCAATCTATCATCTACTATGCTCACATCATCTCAAATTGAAGCACTGTCACTGGGACTGAATTTTGCTCCTAACAATAACTTCGACCCTTTCACTACCCTTCTTGACGTAAATAAATTTATCAGGAATTTAACCGTCAAAAGACATTTTCTTACACAAGAACATGATACTCCTGAGAATCTAGAAGAAGAAAACACACTACTATCACCTCCATCTCTACCAACAAATACACCAATGGAATTCCCTAAAAAATCTAACCGAGAGTGTTACCAAGTATCAAAAGATCTGTCATTTGAAGAGTTACAAACCATGGTTTGCCTAGACAGCCTACGTACAGAGGATCCGGACATACTCACAGATAACAACATTGATTTCCACATAACCAACCCCAAATATTATCCTAAACAATCAAGGACAGAGTCTATGGACCGTTTCCAGACGATTGTAGAAAAAGAACTTCAAAATCTATCTGATAAGATCAAACAAACCAAAATTGAACAGAATCTTCCCCTCCGTCTAAAAAACGCAGTAAAAACGCTCAGAAATAATAAAGAAATAACCATCAAAATGTCTGACAAAGGTGGTGGAATAACTGTAATGAACAAGTCTGATTATAAAAACTCCATCCTAAACCTTTTATCGGATGAGAACACCTACAGATGTCTCGACAATAATCCCACAACAAAAATTCAGAACAAGATGAAAAATTTATTAAACGAGGGCGTTAGAGAAGGACATATCAATCAGAAACAAGCAGATTACATCTTTGTGGAACAACCAATCACACCTATTTTTCATGCTCTCCCCAAAACACATAAAAATCAGGTCCCACCACCCATGCGTCCGATTGTCTCGGGGATAGGCTCATTGTTGGAAAGACTGTCAGAGTGGCTAGACACGGTACTTCAACCTCTAGCCCAAAGAACACCAGGGTTCATAAAAGATACCAAAGATGTTTTATCTTTTTTTCAGAATAGAGTATGGAATGAAAATGATGTATGGCTTACCTGTGACGTTGTTGCACTCTATACTAGCATTCCCCATCAAACTGCATATGCTGCACTAACACACCATTTAGCCATGTACAGCACTTTCACCAAAAACTTTCAAAATTATATACTAGACATCCTTATGTTTTTGATGACAAATAATTATTTTCAGTTTAATGACAAATTCTACTTACAATTAAGAGGGGTATCAATGGGAGCAAAATTCTCCCCATCAATAGCCAATCTAACCATGGCTTGGTGGGAGGAACAGTATATTTTTTCAACTAATAACCCATTTGGACACAACATAGCATGGTTTGGTAGATATATTGACGACCTCCTATTTATATGGAGGGGCGACATCTCAAACATTCAAAAATTCATTGATTTTTTGAATTGTAACCCATACAATTTACATTTCACCCATAATTTTGATAGAACCACAATAACATTTCTAGATTTAGTATTGGAGGGGAAAATCGGGTCTATTATACAAACTAAAACCTTCCGTAAGCCCACTACTGCCAATACCATACTACATGCCAGTAGTAATCATGCAAAGAAAACTATCATGGCCATCCCAGTTGGTGAAATGTATAGAGCAAGAAGAAATTGCAGCTCAGAGGAACAATATACAGAAGAACAACAACAAATACAATTAAGACTAAAAAACAGGGGTTATCCAACATGGTCTCTCAACCGGGCCAATCATATCACCACAAGAGTCCCCAGAGTTGATCTCCTCGAACAGTCTCGCAAAAAGAAAAAACTAGACCCTAACACACCAGTCCTAGTATTACAACAAAGTAACCAGTTTAAGGAAATTAAACAAATTATAAACAAGTATTTACCTATCCTGACGGAAGACGATGGCCTACGGTCCATTCTACAAGGAGGCTGTAAAATAGTGGCACGAAAAGCACCCACACTGGGTAACATCCTTTCCCCGTCTCTATTTGTGTCAGAAGAAAAGAATACAACAACCTGGTTAGAAAATAAGGGCTTTTACAGATGTGGTCAACACCCATGTAAAACATGCAATATAGTTCAGCCTACTAAATCCTTTTCAAACTCAAATAATTCCGAAACGTTTAAAATACAGAATTACATCAACTGTAACACTACCTCGGTAGTCTATGTTATTGAGTGTACCATATGCAGCTTAAAATACATAGGCTGTACTAGCAGAAAATTTAAAACCCGCATCCTGGAACATCTAGGCTATATAAGGAACCCCAATATTTGTAATATATCGAATGTGGCAAAACACTTTATATCATGTCACAACAGAACTATAAAATCATTTATATGCTATGCTATAGAAAAAGTACACCCCCCAAAAAGAGGTGGTGACCTTCAGCATAAAGTCTACCAGAGAGAGGCTTTCTGGATATTTAGACTCAACACTAGAGTCCCCAATGGTCTGAATTTAAAAAAGGAACTCATGTTCCACTATTAACATACAAAAAGTATCAAGTTCACAACAATCGTATAAATCATTTTTCAAATTTGATAGGTGTATAACAGATATTCGACTATAACTAGCCTAAATTTAAACATGGTTTAAGATGAAATAAAGCCACCAACTCATCTAATCATTTGTCATCTGATTAGTTTAAACCAATTACAATTTAATATGACAAGATTTATCCGTATTTGTAAGATTGTCCATAAAGCTAAAAACATCTTCATATTTATATTCCCTTAAATCCCATATTTGTTACATAGACAAAAATATATGTTCCGTCTAGGGTCCCTCTCAACCTGTTTCAAGAGGCTCTCATATAAATAAACCACTGAAAAAGACATCACCAATTTGGTTTAATTAAATGTTCTCCATTTTTCCGGTTCTCGGTTTTTTAAAGTTCACTCTTATTTTTCATAATAACCATTAAAATTTATTTATTTTTTCAGCCTTTTTCTTGATCCAAAGGTCAGAAACTCAATCTCTGCCCAGATTCAAATTTTTAGCTCACTACCCCCCCCCCATTTTTCTATATCACATACCGACTCTAACGGTTCTCTTATCTTTAATTTTATTTGGTTCATACACCGAAATCTTCAAACTGACAAACCATTATAAACATATACTTTGCCCAGAAACGGTAGAAGCTCGAGACACCCACAAAAAGTATGGGGAAGACATAATTCACTTATTAAGACAAACCATTACTAACATTATTTAAGATTACATAAAGTTTTCAACTAATTACCAGCAATGGTACTAATGTTACTGGTTTCAGTGATTCCTCCATTTATATATATATATTTTTTCCCTACTTCTCTCTTTCTTCTTCTATTTTTTATGGAAAGGGGCATTATAAGTATATTTGAAATTGGGTCTATATATTGTCTCATATTCTTATAAACATATAGCACCTCCAAAGCTATCTAGGAGGATAGGCACTCCCCTATATTTACTATCGATAATTGCACACAATAAAATAAAAAGAATATACTCACAATTAGGGTTCAATGTAGAAGGAAATTTGAGCATCGGCGTCTACGAATGGCACCACTTCCGGTTTGCGTTCCAACAGGTCCACATGACCCTGAAACGCAAATTAACAACATATAAATTCAACCGGAAGTGACTCTAGTCTCCACGGAAACAAAAATCACAAACAGTTATGCCACTACGCAGCGCTTCTCGCTCCACAAATAAAAATAAAAATGACAAAATAACCTATAGGTTTATACTACCTACTTATTTCTGATCCCCTAATAAAAGTTACAATAATTATTCTCAAGGTACATTAGAGCGTGGCGAGCGCCCATTCTTAGCGCTTCCGGCTCCTGTACAGGGAAAGTGCCCACACCTGAATTCAATTAAGACCTGCTATATATAAAGATACCAATACATGGCAGTCAGTTCATCCCAGCCATGACTAAGAACGCAGCTAGCGTTCGAAACGCGTAGGCTTCCTTCATTTCCTACTTCTCTCCCAGCACCTGAGGACATCATTTCGATTGACCTCTTTTAAATGGATATATTTTTTCATTAAACTTGGAACGAGTTCCTTTTTAGTTACAGCTACGCTGGATCCAAAACCTCTTTCTCTTGAAACTCATACAACGCGTGCCGACGCGAGGATCCGTGCGAAGTCTACAGTACATCAATTTGTACTTACAAGGTGAGCTGGAGGTTCTCCTCTTTTGTTTTTCTACATATACTTCGGCCACGTACCTCACGTGCTCACCATTTACTGGAAATCTATATATGTATATATATCACTTCTTCCTTTGAACTATAAACGCATTAATACATTTGCGTACAACAGTGCTGCAGGAGAGACCCTCATATGTGAGCCATTTACAAGGATAAGCAATAACGTAAACTTCTGTACAAAGTTAATACAGTGGCTAAAAACTTTCTATCTTTGATTTTAAATCACCCACATTTCAACTGGAGACAATATCAGTGGGGAGAAAAAACCAAACTCAAGCATTAAAATGACTCAAGAAATACCTCTCACTAGAGCCCAAATGGCCGCAAAAGTGTTTGGAAACCCAAATAACATGAATATACAAGACCAGGACCTGGAAAATTTGTTCCACAGTCTCGAAAAAGATATGGCCCAACAAGCCAAAATTTGGTGGGATTTAACCACCTTGAATAACTATATAAGTAAGAACATGATTCCAAGAGGCCTAAGGCTAAGGAAAATACCCTCCTTTAATTATTCAGAAACTTTCAATGAAGAATGGAACAAAACTCTATCAGACTGTTCTATAAAACTCATGATGTTAATCACAGAACAAGAAAAAATTAAATTAACAGAACTGGAAGCAAAAATTTCTGAAACGAAATGCAAAATAGACAGTTTTCCCAGCTCACCAGACCTTGTAAGCCTTGAGACTCGCACCTCCCAATACATAGACAAACTTGACCGAGCAATAGCAGAAACGAAAAAATCAAAGTTTCAAAGAGATACAAGAGATTACAGTTCTAATGAAGTCTATAACTGGAATAATAGAGACAGAAACAGGAGTCGACCTAAACCCATTCTTAAACAACGAAATCAACGCAAAAAAACAAAGAGACATACTCCACAGAGTAAGCTTCAGCTCCACAGAGCCAGATTCATATGATGGACTCTCTGAGGATGATTCCACCGGGACACGTACAAAATTCAACTACAGACAAGATGCCAGCCAGTCTATGTCAAAAAACGAAGAAGGAGGGGCGGCAAGAAACATAGACCGACAAGATCAGGTCCTGAGCCGCCACCTCCGGTCCCGCAAATTTCAAGTGTAGATCTGAACGTCACCAATCTATCATCTACTATGCTCACATCATCTCAAATTGAAGCACTGTCACTGGGACTGAATTTTGCTCCTAACAATAACTTCGACCCTTTCACTACCCTTCTTGACGTAAATAAATTTATCAGGAATTTAACCGTCAAAAGACATTTTCTTACACAAGAACATGATACTCCTGAGAATCTAGAAGAAGAAAACACACTACTATCACCTCCATCTCTACCAACAAATACACCAATGGAATTCCCTAAAAAATCTAACCGAGAGTGTTACCAAGTATCAAAAGATCTGTCATTTGAAGAGTTACAAACCATGGTTTGCCTAGACAGCCTACGTACAGAGGATCCGGACATACTCACAGATAACAACATTGATTTCCACATAACCAACCCCAAATATTATCCTAAACAATCAAGGACAGAGTCTATGGACCGTTTCCAGACGATTGTAGAAAAAGAACTTCAAAATCTATCTGATAAGATCAAACAAACCAAAATTGAACAGAATCTTCCCCTCCGTCTAAAAAACGCAGTAAAAACGCTCAGAAATAATAAAGAAATAACCATCAAAATGTCTGACAAAGGTGGTGGAATAACTGTAATGAACAAGTCTGATTATAAAAACTCCATCCTAAACCTTTTATCGGATGAGAACACCTACAGATGTCTCGACAATAATCCCACAACAAAAATTCAGAACAAGATGAAAAATTTATTAAACGAGGGCGTTAGAGAAGGACATATCAATCAGAAACAAGCAGATTACATCTTTGTGGAACAACCAATCACACCTATTTTTCATGCTCTCCCCAAAACACATAAAAATCAGGTCCCACCACCCATGCGTCCGATTGTCTCGGGGATAGGCTCATTGTTGGAAAGACTGTCAGAGTGGCTAGACACGGTACTTCAACCTCTAGCCCAAAGAACACCAGGGTTCATAAAAGATACCAAAGATGTTTTATCTTTTTTTCAGAATAGAGTATGGAATGAAAATGATGTATGGCTTACCTGTGACGTTGTTGCACTCTATACTAGCATTCCCCATCAAACTGCATATGCTGCACTAACACACCATTTAGCCATGTACAGCACTTTCACCAAAAACTTTCAAAATTATATACTAGACATCCTTATGTTTTTGATGACAAATAATTATTTTCAGTTTAATGACAAATTCTACTTACAATTAAGAGGGGTATCAATGGGAGCAAAATTCTCCCCATCAATAGCCAATCTAACCATGGCTTGGTGGGAGGAACAGTATATTTTTTCAACTAATAACCCATTTGGACACAACATAGCATGGTTTGGTAGATATATTGACGACCTCCTATTTATATGGAGGGGCGACATCTCAAACATTCAAAAATTCATTGATTTTTTGAATTGTAACCCATACAATTTACATTTCACCCATAATTTTGATAGAACCACAATAACATTTCTAGATTTAGTATTGGAGGGGAAAATCGGGTCTATTATACAAACTAAAACCTTCCGTAAGCCCACTACTGCCAATACCATACTACATGCCAGTAGTAATCATGCAAAGAAAACTATCATGGCCATCCCAGTTGGTGAAATGTATAGAGCAAGAAGAAATTGCAGCTCAGAGGAACAATATACAGAAGAACAACAACAAATACAATTAAGACTAAAAAACAGGGGTTATCCAACATGGTCTCTCAACCGGGCCAATCATATCACCACAAGAGTCCCCAGAGTTGATCTCCTCGAACAGTCTCGCAAAAAGAAAAAACTAGACCCTAACACACCAGTCCTAGTATTACAACAAAGTAACCAGTTTAAGGAAATTAAACAAATTATAAACAAGTATTTACCTATCCTGACGGAAGACGATGGCCTACGGTCCATTCTACAAGGAGGCTGTAAAATAGTGGCACGAAAAGCACCCACACTGGGTAACATCCTTTCCCCGTCTCTATTTGTGTCAGAAGAAAAGAATACAACAACCTGGTTAGAAAATAAGGGCTTTTACAGATGTGGTCAACACCCATGTAAAACATGCAATATAGTTCAGCCTACTAAATCCTTTTCAAACTCAAATAATTCCGAAACGTTTAAAATACAGAATTACATCAACTGTAACACTACCTCGGTAGTCTATGTTATTGAGTGTACCATATGCAGCTTAAAATACATAGGCTGTACTAGCAGAAAATTTAAAACCCGCATCCTGGAACATCTAGGCTATATAAGGAACCCCAATATTTGTAATATATCGAATGTGGCAAAACACTTTATATCATGTCACAACAGAACTATAAAATCATTTATATGCTATGCTATAGAAAAAGTACACCCCCCAAAAAGAGGTGGTGACCTTCAGCATAAAGTCTACCAGAGAGAGGCTTTCTGGATATTTAGACTCAACACTAGAGTCCCCAATGGTCTGAATTTAAAAAAGGAACTCATGTTCCACTATTAACATACAAAAAGTATCAAGTTCACAACAATCGTATAAATCATTTTTCAAATTTGATAGGTGTATAACAGATATTCGACTATAACTAGCCTAAATTTAAACATGGTTTAAGATGAAATAAAGCCACCAACTCATCTAATCATTTGTCATCTGATTAGTTTAAACCAATTACAATTTAATATGACAAGATTTATCCGTATTTGTAAGATTGTCCATAAAGCTAAAAACATCTTCATATTTATATTCCCTTAAATCCCATATTTGTTACATAGACAAAAATATATGTTCCGTCTAGGGTCCCTCTCAACCTGTTTCAAGAGGCTCTCATATAAATAAACCACTGAAAAAGACATCACCAATTTGGTTTAATTAAATGTTCTCCATTTTTCCGGTTCTCGGTTTTTTAAAGTTCACTCTTATTTTTCATAATAACCATTAAAATTTATTTATTTTTTCAGCCTTTTTCTTGATCCAAAGGTCAGAAACTCAATCTCTGCCCAGATTCAAGTTTTTAGCTCACTACCCCCCCCCCCCATTTTTCTATATCGTATACCGACTCTAACGGTTCTCTTATCTTTAATTTTATTTGGTTCATACACCGAAATCTTCAAACTGACAAACCATTATAAACATATACTTTGCCCAGAAACGGTAGAAGCTCGAGACACCCACAAAAAGTATGGGGAAGACATAATTCACTTATTAAGACAAACCATTACTAACATTATTTAAGATTACATAAAGTTTTCAACTAATTACCAGCAATGGTACTAATGTTACTGGTTTCAGTGATTCCTCCATTTATATATATATATTTTTTCCCTACTTCTCTCTTTCTTCTTCTATTTTTTATGGAAAGGGGCATTATAAGTATATTTGAAATTGGGTCTATATATTGTCTCATATTCTTATAAACATATAGCACCTCCAAAGCTATCTAGGAGGATAGGCACTCCCCTATATTTACTATCGATAATTGCACACAATAAAATAAAAAGAATATACTCACAATTAGGGTTCAATGTAGAAGGAAATTTGAGCATCGGCGTCTACGAATGGCACCACTTCCGGTTTGCGTTCCAACAGGTCCACATGACCCTGAAACGCAAATTAACAACATATAAATTCAACCGGAAGTGACTCTAGTCTCCACGGAAACAAAAATCACAAACAGTTATGCCACTACGCAGCGCTTCTCGCTCCACAAATAAAAATAAAAATGACAAAATAACCTATAGGTTTATACTACCTACTTATTTCTGATCCCCTAATAAAAGTTACAATAATTATTCTCAAGGTACATTAGAGCGTGGCGAGCGCCCATTCTTAGCGCTTCCGGCTCCTGTACAGGGAAAGTGCCCACACCTGAATTCAATTAAGACCTGCTATATATAAAGATACCAATACATGGCAGTCAGTTCATCCCAGCCATGACTAAGAACGCAGCTAGCGTTCGAAACGCGTAGGCTTCCTTCATTTCCTACTTCTCTCCCAGCACCTGAGGACATCATTTCGATTGACCTCTTTTAAATGGATATATTTTTTCATTAAACTTGGAACGAGTTCCTTTTTAGTTACAGCTACGCTGGATCCAAAACCTCTTTCTCTTGAAACTCATACAACGCGTGCCGACGCGAGGATCCGTGCGAAGTCTACAATACATCAATTTGTACTTACAAGGTGAGCTGGAGGTTCTCCTCTTTTGTTTTTCTACAGTTAGCAAACACAATGTACCATTAGAACACTGGAGTGATGGTTGCTGGAAATGGGCCTCTATACACCTATGTAGATATTGCATTAAAAACCAGACGTTTGCAGCTAGAATAGTCATTTAGCACATTAACAATGTATAGAGTGTATTTCTGATTAATTTAATGTTATATTCATTGAAAAAAAACTGTGCTTTTCTTTCAAAAATAAGGAAATTTCTAAGTGACCCTAAACTTTTGAACGGTAGTGTATGTACAGAGCTTGGTTCTGGAGCTGTATATATGCACTGAGCTTTGTTCTGGTGCTGTATATATGTACTGAGCTTTGTTCTGGTGCTGTATATATGTAATTAGATTTGTTCTGGTGCTGTATATATGTAATGAGATTGGTTCTGGTGTTGTGTATAGAACTATATTGCTTGTAAAATGTTTTTATGCTCGAGTTACATAAAAAAATGTGGAAAAGAAATGACACGTCCTTGATTGGTAGAGAAAACAAACATGGTGAGGGGGAAGGAGATGTCGGGAAAGAGGTTGGAGGGGGCACCAAACTGAATTTTTGCCCCGGGTGGTGGAGAAGCTAGCTACGCATCTGCTAAAAGCACAAATGTCTTAATAGGAAAAGCTGCTGCCTGGGACACTGGAGTTTCTGGGCGTGAATCCTTACAGTAGAAAACTCTCTCTCTGGTGCTAGCTATGGACGACTACCCTGTTAGCCTACAGATGGGTGTCTCTGGTTTATCTATTAATTGAAGTCTTGTTTTAAAGCGACCCTCCAGTCAAAAACAAAAAATTAACTGTAAACTTCAAAATTATAGTTAACATATGGAACGTGAGAACAGAGCCAGGAATAAGCAGGAGAAGGCCACTAGGTATGGTAACTATAATTTTGCCGTTTAAAGTTAATAATTGGCAATAGACAGTTTTCTTCATATTTTGCATACGTTTCTCAGGGAGCATTGCCCTTTAGATTCTTTACCAGCTGGATTTCCGCAAGGAGAATCAATACCTTTCAAGAGTTATATGAAAAAGAAGATATTTACATTTTAATATTACCTATGATAAACACCATGGATGTTTCTACACACCTGACAGGAAGTATTTATCACTTCATGCTGCTTGCGCCATATTTTGAGCCTCCCGTCAGCAAGGTGAAACAGTAATCTGGATTTATCATACCAGGTGATGTTTCTCCACTGCTCAGTGATCCAACATTTGCACAGTTTTACCCACTGGAGTCTTGCAGTTCTGTTTCTCTATTAACGCAATTACACTCAATCTGGTCATCTGCTGTTTACAGCCCCTCCATGCACAGGATCAACGAGTTCGTAAACATTAGTTGGAGCACCAGCATTTTATTTGGCTGCAATTTGCTTGACTGGGCAGCGCCTGTTCGGCAAACTGATTCTTTACATTTGTCACGATGTGGGCTGTGGACCCACTGGGCCGTACCGCGTAGCGGGATGGCAGAAGGCCAAACAGGTAAAGTACAGAGTCTATAGTTCAGAGAGGATACCTGAGGCAATGTAGACAGTATCAAGGCAGGCACGGCTGGGACCAGGCGGCAGGTAGACGTCAGGCGTGGCGTAGCAGAACAGGCGTGAAATGCAGCACAACACGGCAACAGCTCAGCATGGCACTAGATCAGGATAGCATGGGAACAGGATACAGAATACAGGAACAGGGAACACTTGGAAACTGGAAGACACTAGGGGACCATTAGCAAGACAAACTTTGGGTAACGAACAACGCTCTGACAAAGAACAAGTGGGCAGAGCCACTTTTATAACCCAGAGCATTCTGGGCTAGATTGCAGACTTCCTGCAATTATGCACGCACTGGCCCTTAAAGACTGTGCACGCGCGGGCGTGCGCGCCCTCCGGAGACAGTCTCGATATCCGGAAGTGAGTGCCGGCACCTCACAGGAGGATGAAGCTGCAAGGAACTCGGATGTCCATGGCCACGGCCGACAAGGGTTAAGTCAGAACGACGGGACGTTACAGTATCTCCACTCTTACGTCCCCTCTTCTTGGGACCAGAACGGGAGAAAAACTGCCTCAAGAGGACAGGGGCATCAATGCTCTCCTCTGGCTCCCAAGACCTCTCTTCTGGACCGAACTCCCTCCAATCCACTAAATAAAACGCCCTTCCTCCCACCATCTTGGTGGCCAGAATCTCCCTTACTTCAAAAGTCCCAGATGAGCCACCAGGGACCACTGTGGAACTAGGAGTCCTGGAGTAGCGGTTCAGGACCACGGGTTTCAGCAAGGAGACATGGAATGAGTTAGGGATCTTGGGGGTAGGAGGCAGCCGCTGCTTGTAAGACACCGAGTTGATCTGTAGCAGGATTTCGAAGGGTCCGAGGAACCTAGGGGCAAATTTTCAGGACGGCACACTCAGCCGGATATTCCTTGAAGACAACCAGACCTTTATACCTGGAAGAAACTAAGGAGGAGCCCGTCTTCTTGTATCTGCCTTTCTCTTCATGCGGTCCACCGCCAGCAGGATAGAAGATCGGGTCTGTTGCCATATTTGCAGAAAGTCCCTGAAGGTAGCGTCAGCTGCAGGCACCTGGGACATAGTAGAGACAGGAAGAGGTATACGAGGATGTTGGCCGTAGACGATGAAGAACAGACTGGAAGTGGTGGACTCACTAGTGTGGTTATTATAAGTGAACTCTGCCCACGGGAGCAGCTGCACCCAGTCATCATGCCGCCTGGAAACAAAGTGACGCAGATAGTTCTCCATAATTTGGTTAACCCTCTCGACTTGCCCATTGGACTGGGGATGATAGGCAGAAGAGAAGTCCAACTTTACACCGAGGAGACCGCAGAGTGCTTTTCAAAACTTCGAGGTGAACTGGACCCCTCTGTCCGAGACAATATGCAGGGGTGAGCTGTGTAGACGGAAGATGTGTTGAATGAAGAGGTCAGCCAATCGCGTAGCAGAAGGCAGACCGGTCAAGGGCACGAAATGAGCCATCTTAGAAAATCGATCCACCACCACCCAGATCACACTGCAACCCGCAGAAGGAGGAAGATCCGTGACAAAGTCCATTGCAACATGATGCCAGGGAGCAACAGGCACAGGCAGTGGTTGGAGCAGGCCAGCAGGTCTGGAGTCTGTAACTTTATTTGCTGCGCATACCGTGCATGAAGGGACAAAGTCCATAACGTCTTTGAGCAGCGTTGGCCACCAGAACTGGCGGGGGATTAGATCTTGGGTCTTACTAGCACCCACGTGATCTGCCAGCTTCGAACTGTGACCCCAGCGAAGGATTCTTCCTCTGTCTGCCAGACGCACAAAAGTCTTTCCCGGAGGAATGTCTCTAACTTGCAGGAGGTTCACAGAGAAGATGCAGGAAGGGTCAATAATATTCTGTGGGGACTCCACAGTGTCCTCAGTTTCAAATGACCTAGACAAGGCATCGGCCCTCACATTCTTGTCGGTAGTGGAGTTCGAACCGGAACCGAGCAAATAACAACAACCACCTGGCTTGACGAGGATTCAACCGCTGGGCCGTCTGTAGGTAGTTCCTGTGATCTGTGAAGACCAGGATAGGATGGACTGCGCCCTCCAGTAGATGTCTCCACTCCTGCAGAGCCATCTTGTTGGCCAGTAACTCCCAATCCCCAATCGAGTAGTTGCACTCTGTGAAAGAAAACAGCTTGGAATAGTAGCCACATACCACAGCCTTGCCTTTCGAACCTCTCTTGATCAACAGTGCACCAGCAGCAACAGAGGAAGCGTCCACCTCTAACGAAAACTGTAGGGATACATCAGGGTGGTGAAGAATAGCGGCTGACGTTAAGGCTTTTTTTAAGGATTCAAATGCGGCTTCTGCCTCCGGAGTCCACACTTTGGCATACATACCCTTTTTAGTGAGGGTAGAAATGGGAGCAGTCAAAGATGAGAAGTTGGGAATGAACAGCCGGTAGAAGTTGGCGAATCCCAGGAAGCGTTGTATGGCCATTAAGCCTTTAGGGCGTGGCCATTCCAGGACAACATTTACCTTCTCAGGGTCCATCTTGAGGCCCTGATCGGAGATGATATAGCCCAGGAAGGATAGAGATTTTTTTCTCAAACGCACACTTCTCCAGCTTGGCATAAAGATGATTTTCAGGGTCTCAGCTTCCTTCTTATCGAAGACATCGGAGAACATAGAGAAACAGGGAGGCAACCCTGCCAATGACTGAAGCAGAGAAGGCTGCAGTGCCTGGATATGACCCAGACAGCAGTCAAGACACTTCGGAGCCCACTGGAGAACCTCTCCAGAGTTCCAATCCAGGACTGGGGCGGGCAAACGGAGCCAAGACAAACCCAGCAGCATGGGGTTGACGGCCTTGGACAGGACAAACAGGGAGATGAGCTCAGCATGAAGAGCTCCCACTTGAAGTCTTAATGGCTCGGTCACAGACAGAACTGGGTCAGGCAAGGGCAGTTCATCTACCGAGGCAACGATCAACGACCTTTCCAGCAGGACAGTGGGCAACTGAAGAAGGTCCACAAGGTCTTGGCAGATGAAGTTGGCTGCAGAGCCAGAGTAAAGGTAGGCAGAGGGTTGTCTCTCCAACCAAACCTAGGTGCTGGTTTTTTTTGGCTTCTGAGGACACAGACGCACGACATGGCCAGCAAGGTCGCAATATAAGTCTAGAGGTGCGCCTGCGCTGTTTCTCCTGGACGGACAATTTTAGCCGGTCCACTTGCATCGGAACCTCGGGCAAAGCAGTAGAGGGAGGCAAGAGGGGTTGCTGGAATTTTGGCGCCAGTCTAGGAAGCCGTCTCTCCTGACAAACTTTATAAGATCTCTCCCTCAGCCTTATGTCCACCCGAGTGGTAAGCAGAATCAAGTCGTCCAAGGCAGGTGGCAAATCTCGAGCGGGCAGTTCGTCCTTGATCTCGGACGATAGACCATGCAAAAAGGATGCCACCAAGGCCTCATTGTTCCAGGATAATTCTCCTGCCAGGGTCCGGACCTGGATGTTGTATTCGCCCACGGAAGTGTCCTCCTGGCGAAGGTTAAAGATAGCAGTGGCTGCCAAAGAGACTCACCCTGGCTCCTCTAAAATGGAACGAAACAACCACACAAACCCCTGGAAGTCTCGGGTCTCGGGTCCCTGTCGTTCCCAGATTGGATTCGACCATGCCAGGGCCTTGCCAGCAAGTAGAGACACGATGAAGGCGATCTTGGTTCCGTCCGACGGAAATGCTCGGGCGTGCAGGGTAAAATAGATATAGCATTGGTTCAGAAACCCCCGACATGTACTGGCGTCTCCATAGAACCGAGAAGGTAATGGCAGCGAGAACCGAGGATCCGAGCCGGAGCTGGCAGGAGGTGTAGCAGGAGGGTCGATCTGAGGAGCTTGCATAGAGGCAGGAAGAGAAGCAGCTAGCATCCCTAGCTGCTGTGCCATGGAGTCCACTGACACAAGAAGTTGATCCTGTCTAGCTCGAAGAGCCTGCAGGCTTGGTAGGGTGACATGCCCTTGAATTGCCCAGCGGAGTCCATGGCCAGAGCGTACTGTCACGATGCGGGGTGTGGACCCATTGGGCCGTACCGCGTAGCGGGACGGCAGCTGGCAAATCAGGTAAAGTACAGAGTCTATATTTCAGAGAGGATACCTGAGGCAATGTAGACAGTAGCAAGCCAGGCATGGCTGGGACCAGGCAGCAGGTCGACATCAGTCATGGCATAGCAAAATAGGCGTGGAATGCAGCATAACATGGCAAAAGCTCAGCACACGACACTAGATCAGGATAGCACGGGAACAGGATACAGGATACAGGAACAGGGAACACTAGGAAACTGGAAGACACTAGGGGACCATTAGCAAGACAAACTTTGGGTAACGAACAACGCTCTGGCAAAGAACAAGAGGGCAGAGCCCCTTTTATAGCCCAAAGCATTCTGGGCTAGATTGCAGACTTCCTGCAATTATGCGCACACTGGCCCTTTGAGACCGTGCACGCGCGGGCGCGCGCACCCTTCGGAGACAGTCTCGATATCTGGAAGTGAGTGCCGGCGCCTCACAGGAGGACGACGCTGCAAGGAACTCGGATGTCCATGGCCATGGCCGTCGAGGGGTAAGAACGACGGGCCGTGGCCATAGACGTTACAACATTCTCGTCTGACCCCTTTCATCAACGAGTTGTTTACTTCCACAGGATCCCCTTTCGCTGGAAGTTTTTCCTCAATCACACCATTCTCGGTATACTCCTAACACTATTGTACAAAGTCAGCAGTTTTGAAATACTGGCCCCTGCTAGTCTAACATCAATGACCATGCATTGTTTGTAGTCGCTCAGATTGCTTAATTTTCCCATTCTAATGTGGATTCACAGTGACACAGATCCAAGGAAAACTTGCTCACTTGATTTTATGCTGCACTCTGGGGTCACGTGTCTAATTTCCATACAGGGAAACTCCAATTGTGAAAGGGCAGGTTTCTCTAATAAAGTGGCCATTCAGTTTTTATATATATATATATATATATATATATATATATATATATATATATATAACTCCATCTCCCCTGTATAAACCAGCCAGGCTACCCCTGCCTTATAGGTTTGTATGGCATAAAACTACTGCTGTGTAGCGCCCATGGCCGCGGGCCGTCGGGTTTACTCACCTCCCGACGCCCGCAGCCATGGATCTGTGAGCGCTGGCCTCCGTCTCCCTCCTAGGAGATGCCAGCGCTCACTTCCGCTCCGTCCGGCTGGGTCCCGTAGGGTGCGCGCGCACGCTCGCGCCCGGCCTTAAAGGGCCAGCGCGCGCAATTAGGAAATCATCATCATCAACTGCCACGATTTCCTGGTCTATAAGAAGGCCCCTGGCCTTCTAATCCTTGCCTGAGCGTTGTTAGTCTTTCCCAGTCTGTCTCGCAAATGGTCCCTTAGTGTCTCCCGTTCCAGCTGTTACCCGTGCCCTGTTACCGTTCCTGTATTCCGTATTGTTCTTGTGCCTACCTGCGTTCAAGTGTCTTCTGCCACGTCAAGTGCCATCTGCCACGTCAAGTGTCTTCTGCCACGTCAAGTGCCATCTGCCACATCAAGTGCCATCTGCCACGTCAAGTGTCATCTGCCACGTCAAGTGCCATCTGCCACATCAAGTGTCTTCTGCCACGCCAAGTGCCATCTGCCACGTCAAGTGTCATCTGCCACGTCAAGTGTCATGTGCCACGTCAAGTGTCTACCGCTCATCGGATACTGCCCGCCACGTCTGGCGCCACTTGCCGCACCTGCCTCCATCCGTGCTGAAGCCACAGCCACCGCCCGGACTATTTCAGGTACCAAAGCATTACTGTCTGCCATTTTACTTTCGCATAGACTGTGACCTGGTCAGCTGCCTCCCCGCTACGGCGGAGCGGCCTAGTGGGTCCACAAACCCAGTGTCCTTGACATGCTGCCAGCATGACCCGAACAATGGTAAGGATATGCTTGCTGTTTCACAAAAAAACATACCACCCATCATCTCGCTGCAGATCATACAGTGACTACAGTACTGATTAGAGGCAGAATAAACATTTACATTAAGTGACTCACCGATGATGTCTTTTCATATTTTAGTTGTTCTTTTTATCTTTTCTTCTCCATTCGGTCCAGACCTCTATGATGACTTTTCCCGGCCACAGCCCATTTCTGCAGTTTGCTGCTCAGATGTCTTCAGCTTGTCACTTTTCAAACATTTCTGCACCTATAAACGAAGATAAAATTATCATGGTGCCACACACTACGCACTTAAATATAATAGCACTATACACGGTGTCCCCGATTATAATAGCACTATACACTGTGTCCCTGAATATAATCACACCATACACTGTGTCTCCCACACACACACACACACACACACACACACACACACACACACACACACACACACACAGTGCTCCCTGTAAATAGTGCCCCCCATAGATCCCCCTGTAGATAGTACCCACATACAGCCCTCTGTAGATAGTGCCCCTCATCTCTTTTGAGCAGGTCTGCTGGGGCTGAACGACGTTTGCGTCGTTGAAGGGCGCTGATATGCAGGGCAGATTGACTTGCCCCGCCAATCAGCGCCTTTCAACAACGGAAGTGCTAGCGTCGTTGAAAGTCATTCTGCCCTGCCAATCAGTGTCATTGTTAGGCGCTGAATGGTCAGGCACGTAACAGCACTTATGCATGTAATTGTATCTGCGTCCTATTGACACAGTTACAATTAGTGCAGGAGGGGGTGGCGGCGGCTGGTTTCAGTTGTAGCAGGCCGCAGGCAGCAGGCCGCTCTGTGTGGTATGGCCATGGCGGGGGCAGTGGGAAAGGCAGTCATGACAGGGGTGGTCGCGGTAGGCCCCACCATCTCATTGCAACAAAACGAAAAGATTCCACAGCACTGGACTGCAAGTGGGTGCACGCCTCAATTAGACCTGGTCCGCGGTCCTGGATATCAAGCAGACAAAAAATGGACAGAGGCAGCACTTCCAAAAAGAGCAAGAGCTATTTATTCACCCATGCGACGTTTCAGTCCAACTGGACTTTTTTCAAGCATGCTTGAAAAAAGTCCAGTTGGACTGAAACGTCGCATGGGTGAATAAATAGCTCTTGCTCTTTTTGGAAGTGCTGCCTCTGTCCATTTTTTGTCTCCACCATCTCATTGGGCCCAGGGCCACTGCCTCCCCCCCGCTAGCTATGCTACTGACACTAGGTAAAATACGCTACCAAAAAATGCATGCGAAAAAAAGCTATTAAAATTGCTTAAAATACATGTCTTCTTTTACATACATTTTAAAACACTGATAGGAAAAAACTATGTGTGAAGGAGGACTAAGGAATATAGATATTTGCTGGTAGAAACAATATTCTAAATCTTGTAATTAATCAGGTTTTCTGATTTATAAAAATTGTGTGCAGATGGTTTAACTGCAGAATGACTTATCATTTACAGGGGGCATGTTTCAAATGCTGGGCAGCAGATAGGACAGTGTCAGTAGCACAGCAGCATCTATTTAGCAGAGCTGTGTTGCCTTGTAAAAGAGGGGCACACAGACAGATCTACATAGAAGCAATGTCTGCAAGAAGGGACTGGAAGTTTTGGAAACTGTAGTCCTTTACTAGTGCTGTAACTACCACTATAGCAGCCATAGTGGCTGCTACGGGGCCTGCGGCATGAGGGGGACCATGCCACCCGCTGGCACGGGCCCCCCCATGCCCGGTGGTGCCACTAGCACCAGCTATGGCTGCTACAGTGGTAGCGCCGCCACATTCAATAGTATCAGCGTCCTTAGGACGCAGATACTGTTAAACACTATGGCAGAGCAGGGAGGCATTGGTTCGGCCTGCAGCCTATCAGACAGAATTCCTGTGCAGCGCCGGAGTGATGACGTCACTGTATCACCCCGCCCCACGCAAGAATCCCATCGGCGTAGTGGAGCAGCTCCGTTCATCGCGGGAATGGGGCCTAGGTGAGTAGAATTTTTTTTGTTTAGGAGCACTGTCTACAAGGGGGGAGGTGGGGGCTGTATGGCGCCATCTACAAGGGGGAGATGGGGGTTGTATGGCACTGTCTAGAAGGGGGAGGTGAGGGGCACTGTCTACAAGGGGGAGGTTTGGGGTTGTATGGCACTGTCTACAAGGGGGAGGTGGGGAGCACTGTCTGCAAGAGGGAGGTAGGGGCACTGTCTACAAGGGGGAGGTGGGGGCTATATTGCACTGTGTACAAGGGGAAGGTGGGGGCACTGTCTACAAGGGGGAGGTGGGGGCTGTATGGCACTATCTACAAGTGGGAGGTGAGGAGCACTGTCTACAAGGGGGAGGTGGGGGCAGAATGGCACTATCTACAAGGGGGAGATGGGGGCTGTATGGCACTGTCTACAAGGAGAGGTGGGGCACTGTCTACAAGGGGGATGTGGGCGCACTGTCTACAAGGGGGAGGTTTGGGGTTGTATGGCACTGTCTACAAGAGGGAGGTGGGGAGCACTGTCTGCAAGAGGTAGGTAGGGGCACTGTCTACAAGGGGGAGGTGGGGTCTGTATTGTACTGTATACAAGGGGAAGGTTTGGGCACTGTCTACAAGGGGGAGATGGGGGCTGTTTGGCACTATCTACAAGTGGGAGGTGAGGAACACTGTCTACAAGGGGGAGGTGGGGGGCAGGATGACACTATCTACAAGGGGGAGATGGGGGCTGTATGGCACTGTCAACAAGGAGAGATGGGGGCACTGTCTACAAGGGGGAGGTGTGTGGCTGTATGGCACTTTCTACAAAGGGGAGGTGGGGAACATTGTGTAAAAGGGGGAGGTGGGGGGCTGTATGGCACTATCTACAAGGGGGTTTGGGGGCACTGTCTACAAGGGGGAGGTAGGGGGCTGTATGCACTATCTGCAAGGGGAAGCTGGATGGCAGTATCTACAGCTGGATGTGGGGGATACTATCTATGAGGGGGGATGTATGACACTGTCTACAACTGGGAGATTTGGTGTTGTATGACATTGTCTACAAGGGCAAGGTGGGGGCACTGTCTACAAGGGAGAGGTGGGGGCTGTATGGCACTGCCTACAAGGGGTAGATGGGGGCACTGTCTACAAGGTGGAGGTGGGGGCTGTATGGCACTATCTACAAGGGGAAGCTGGAGAGCAGTATCTACAAGGGGGAGACGGGGCACTATCTATAAGGGGAGGTGGGGGCTGTATGGCACTATCTACAAGGGGGAGGTGGGGCGCTATCTACAAGGGGGGCTGTTTGGCACTGTCTACAAGGGGGAGGTGGCACTATCTACAGGGGGCTGCGTGGCACTTGCTACACGGGGGGGACTGTATGGCAGAATCTACGGGGGCACTGTATGGCACAATCTACATGGGGGCACTATCTACAAGGTGGTATGTGTGTGGCACTGAGGGAAGGGGGACAGTCAAAAGTTTGCTATGGGGCCCAGTCTTTCCTAGTAACTTCCCCGTCCTTTACATTGATAATCCCACTCACAACAAATCCTAGCAAAATTAAAACAACATTGTTGTACAAAGATGGGCAAGATAATGAAAATATAACTAATTATGAGCTATGGTAGCATCAACCACCGGATGACCATTCAGACACATATAGGTACTTTTTTTTTGTATATAAACTAGGAAAACCCCTTTAATTTATGATAGCAGTATTTCATGTGTTTAGCTAAATATTTATATGGTAGCTAATGTAATGTATAAGAAAAAAATATATATTTTTCTCATACCCATGACAACGAAAGTAACTAAAAACTGAGATACCATCCAGAACTAAGTGTGATATATTTTTTGATTATATGTGATTATTATCCACAGAAACTGATCTACTAATAATCGAAAGGCAACAACAACATCTGTCAGGTTTCTGGGAAAAATAGACAGCAGTTGGCCTTGTATTTCTGACTGTCATTCGTGTTCATCAACAGTGGCAACAATAATTCCTCAAAATGTATGAGCCTACTCAGTGCTTAATAATGTCATTATCTCCAAACCAATTAATTCATAACTTACTAATAGGCTTTACAAATCCAATCATAGCAGATACGATATTCTGCTAATCTGCCACAATTTAACTATTTTTCCAAGTTTGAGCTTGGTCAGTAAGGCCTAATTCAGACGAACGTATGTTATGTCCGTGTACTGTCCGTTGAAATAACAGATTGCACCTATACAAATCACTGTGGCTATTCACACATGCGTGATTTTTCACGCAGCGTGTGTCACGTGAAACTCACTGATTGTCATATTTTAGTCTGTTTTTGTGGAACACGTCGCACAGTGAAGTGTATGTGTTGTCCATGTTTCACGCACCAGTTGCTAAAGAAACACTGAGAAAAAAAACCAGAAGTGCAGAAACACGGACGTGAAAAACTAATGCCACATCGAAGTGAAATGCATGAAATATGGTCCTCTTTTTGCAGACGTGCTCGTCTGAATAAAGCCTAAGGCTACAGTCACACGACAGTGAAAAACGGCCGTGCGACGTCCGTTTTTGTAATGGCCTGTCACACGGCCGTTTTCAGAACAATAGAGTTCTATGGGTGTATTCACATGGCCGTTTTTTTAATGGCCCGTGAAAACTGGCTGTCAAAAAATAGAACATGTCCTATTTTTGGCCATTTTGATGGCCCCAAGGCTCCCATAGAAGTCAATGGATCAGTTTTTACCGGCCGTTTTTTATGAATTAATCCTTGTAACGGCTGGTAAAAATTGATCCTGGCCGAGGATTCCCCGCACACAGCGCTACTTTGAGCGATGAGCCTGGGGAAGCCCTTGACAGCACTTTTCATATATGACAATGATGACAGGCTTTCAATTGTGGAGTCTCCGGCCAGAGCATCAATAAGGGACACTGTTGTGCTATCTACATGGGCACTATGGCACTATGTCACTTCAGACGTTTTTTTAGCAACTCACATTTTTTGTGGCGGTTTTTATGGCCATTTTTGGAGCTGTTTTTCTATAGAGTTAATGAAAAACGGCTCCAAAAGCGACTCAAGAAGTGACATGCACTTCTTCTTCGCGGGAGTTTTTTTACGCGGACGTTTTGAAAAACGGCCGCTTAACCCCTTAAGGACACGGCCAATTTTAGCCTTGAGGACAGAGCAATTTTTTTAAAATTTCCCTCTTTGCATCCCGACGCTCATAATGCTTTTATTTTTTGTACGACGTAGTTGTATGAGACTTTGTTTTTTGCGGGACGAGTTGTACTTTATGTACGTACCATTTTTTGGTACAAATACATTATCGTTTAATTTCTATAAATTTTTAATTAGATTAAAATGCAGAAAAAAAGCAGTTGCGCAGCAGTTTTAATTTTTTTTTTTTTACACCATACACCGATCATCATAAATAATGTTATACATTTGTTGTACAGGTTGTTACGGTCGTGGCGATACCAAATATGTCAATATTATTTCATGTTTTGGGACTTATATTTTAAAAAGTTTATTTATTATAAAAAATGTGTGTTTCTGTGTATTTTATTTACTTTTTATTTATTTATTTACCATTATTTTTTTTTTACATTCATTTAACTTTTTTTTTTAATCCCATAAAGGGATTTATCATTTTGATTTTGATTTTGTAACTGTAATGTACTGGCATAGATCTATATGCCAGTACATTAGCCTGTTACTGATCGTACACAGGCAGTTGTTAGGGCATACCTCAGTATGCCCTAACAACAGGAAATATGTTCAGACAGCACTGGGGTCCTTCACTGGACCCTGGGCTGTCTGGCCATACGAGTTGTGGGCTTTGATCGCGTCACAGTTATTTTCTGTGACGCGATCAATGTGCAGTCCCCCCTCTTTGAACGCCGCGATCAGCTGTCATCGCGGCGTTCAAAGGGTTAACAGCGGAGAGAAGATGTTTCTCTTCTCTCCGCTGTCAGAGCGGGGCCGTGGCTGTGTATTACAGCCGTTGCCCCGCTCTCGATCGCACACACAGAGACGGCACAGACGGCTGTCACACAGGACGAGTATGCTCGTCCTAATGCGCGAAGTGCTCGCTGCTCAGGACGAGCATACTCGTCCTGTGTCGGCAACCAGTTAAAAAACGCACCATCGAATCAGAATGCCGTATTTCTCATTGAAATCAATTAGCAGATGTTTGGAGACGTTCTGTTTCCGATTTTCAGCCGTTTTTCGGGACGTTTACGGGCTGAAAAAACGCTGAAAACACTACATGTGCACATACCCTAAGGCTGAATTCACACCGTGATGTGCTGTTTTTTTTTTTTTTTTAAATGCAGCATTCTCTTGGTATGATGTTTTCTCTCGCGTTTTTTTTTTCCAAAGACTTCTCTATAGGGCTTCAAAACGGTCAGAAAAAAACATGTCACAAAATATAAAACACCATTTGTGGTGAATTTATGGAATAGCCTACCGCAGGAGCTGGTCACAGCAGGGACAGTAGATGGCTTTAAAAAAGGGTTAGATAATTTCCTAGAACAAAAAAATATTAGCTCCTATGTGTAGAAATTTTTCCTTCCCTTTTCCCTTCCCTTGGTTGAACTTGATGGACATGTGTCTTTTTTCAGCCGTACTAACTATGTAACTATATGTAACTATGTAACTATGTAACCACCATAAACGCTTGTATAAAATGCAATAAAAGCGTCATATCCCGACAAATGCTGGCACCTGATAACCATACAAACAGAAAAGATCTGCAAAATCAATCTCACATTAACACCTGCATTGCTCCTATTACATGTACTCCAACGGTACTATAATTACAATTAGGCAATTAATATCTGCTTCCATCGACCTGCTTCTTTTTCTTTCCGTGGCATGGAAGCCACCCACCTCTCCATCAATAGTACAGTGGATGGAAAAACTGGATAGTCTATATAGACTGGAAGAATTGGCACATTGGGAAACTAGAAGCCACCTCAAATTTCGAGACACGTGGTTTCCTTTGGCTATTTTCCGTAATTCTCCCCAAGCACTACCTGCAGGGCAGCCATCAGGGCAGTTCTAGTAGAACTCCCGTCAGGGTCCCAGCCACATGGCTGAAGAAAAGGAGCCGGCTGGGCTGTGGTTGCCCCCCCTGGGACTGTCAGGCCCCCCACGCAACGCCAGCAGCCCACTCGCAACGTTTGAGGCCCCCCCTCGCAATGCTCACGGCCCGCTCGCGGGCTGAGCTCGCTCCATACACAACGGGTGACGACTGTGTTACGCAGCCGACACCTCACTGCAACGGGTAGGATCACGGAGCTGTTTTCAGACGTAAACAGCTCCTGATTTTAGGGTAACCTTAGGGTATGTTCACACGCACTTTTTTCAGACGTAATTTGGGCATTTTACGCCTCAAGTTACGCCTGAAATATCTGCTCCATTACGCCTACAAACATCTGCCCATTGCTTGCAATGGGATTTACGATGTTCTGTTCCCACGAGGTGTCATTTTAAAATACAGCGAGTAAAAAGACGCCCACGAAAAAGAAGTGCATGTCACTTCTTGGGACGTTTTTGGAGCCGTTTTTCATTGACTCATTGACTCCAATAACGGCCTTAATTTACTCCGCGAAAAACGCGAGCTGTTAAAAAAACTTACCCTTAGGGTATGTTCACACGCAGTGACTAAAAAGTTCTGAAAATACGGAGCTGTTTTCAGGCGAAAACAGCTCCTGATTTTCAGACGTTTTTGTAGCAACTTGCGTTTTTCGCGACATATTTTACGGCCGTTTGGAGTCAATGAAAAACACCATCAAAAACGTCCCAAGAAGTGTCCAGCACTTCTTTTGACAAGTCGTCATTTTACGTGCCGTATTTTGGCAGCGACGCTGTCAAAATACGGCGAGTAAAAAGACGCCAACGAAAAAGAAGTGCATGTCACTTCTTGGGACGTTTTTGGAGCCGTTTTTCATTGACTCCATTGAAAAACAGCTCCAATAACGGCCGTAATTTACACCGCAAAAAACACGAGCTGTTAAAAAAACTTCTGAAAATCAGGAGCTGTTTTCGCCTGAAAATAGCTCCGTAATTTCAGACGTATTTTGCTAAGCCGTCTGAACATACCCTTACGGTATGTTCACACGCAGTGACTAAAAACTCGCGTTTTTCGCTGCGTATTTTACGGGCGTTATTGGAGCTGTTTTTCAATGAAGTCAATGAAAAACGCCTCCAAAAACGTCCCAAGAAGTGACATGCACTTCTTTTTCGCGGGCGTCTTTTTACGCACCGTATTTTGACAGCGACGTGTAAAATGAAGCCTCGTGGGAACAGGACACCGTAAAACCCATTGAAAGCAATAGGCAGACGTTTGTAGGCGTATTAGGGGCATTTTTTCAGGCGTAATTCGAGGCGTAAAACAGTGGCTGAAAACTTCTGAAAATACGGAGCGAAAATTTCAGGCGAAAACAGCTCCTGATTTTCAGACGTTTTTGTAGCAACTCACGTTTTTCGTGGCGTATTTTATGGCCGTTTTTGGAGCTGTTTTTAAATGGAGTCAATGAAAAACACCTCCAAAAACGTCCCAAGAAGTGTCCTGCACTTCTTTTGATGAGCCGTCATTTTACGCGCCGTATTTTGACAGCGACGCATAAAATTAAGGCTCGTGGGAGCAGAACACCGTAAAACCCATTGCAAGCAATGGGCAGATGTTTGTAGGCATAATGGAGACTTTTTTTCAGGCATAATTCAAGGCGTAAAATGCCCGAATTATGTCTGAAACCACCCAGCGTGTAAACATACCCTTAGAACACATTACACTACGTAGGTAGTGTAATGTCAGAGGCGCAGCTAGGTTCTCCTGCACCCGGGGCAAAGATTCAGATTGGCGCACCCCTCCCCCCCCATTTATTTCCCGACATCTCCTTCCCCCTCGCCATGTTTTCTTTCCCTACCAATCAATAAGGTGTCATTTTTGTTCACAATTTTTTTAATGTAACTCGAGTATAAAAGCATTTCTACATTTTACAAGCGATGTAGTTCTATAATGTAATTAACATAAAAAGAAATTAAAAGAAAATAAATTAAAGAGGCCACACACAGCCCCCTGTAGATAGCGCCACACAGCCCCCCTTGTAGATAGTGCCACACATAGCCCGTTGCCCCTTTGTAAATAGTGCCACACTCCCCCCCCCTTGTAAATAGCACCACACTCCCCCCCCCTTGTACTTAGTGCCACACTGTGAACAGAGCGGTGAGCGGTAGCCTACCGCTACCACTCTCCGCTCTTCCTGGTGTGACTTACCGGAGAAGCCGAGGAGGTCATGCGGCGCAGGCAGCGGCGGAGTTCATTCTGACTAGGGTTGGTGACAGCCAGGGCCGGTCTTAGCTTGGATGGCGCCCTGTGCGGGACTCTCTATTGCCGCCCCCTACACAAACCAAAAATTAACCACATACATGGACACGCTTGAACATATATACTGTACATACATAAAGACAGATATTTAGACATACAGGCAAATATACATACACACATCTGGAATATATACATACAGGTAAATATATAGACGCACAGACACATATACGCACACACACCGGCAGATGAATACACAGACCGGAACATATACAAATACATAAAAGGCACAAATATACAAGCACAAAGACACATTCACAAACAGACCCATATATTCCCACGCAGGCACATATGTACACAGCACAGATAATGTAGTAGATGTTACCTGCAGTCCTATGTAACACCACAGATAACACAGTGATAGCTCTCTGAGTACAGATAATGTAGTAGATGTTGCCTGCAGTCCTATGTAACACCATAGATAACACAGGGATAACTCTCTGAGTACAGATAATGAAACAGATGTTACCTGCAGTCCTATTTAACACCACATATAACACTCAGTGATAACTCTGGGTAAAGATAATGTAGTAGCTGTTACCTGCAGTCCTATGTAACACCACAGATAACACAGTCATAGCTCTCTGAGTACAGATAATGTAGTAGATGATACCTGCAGTCCTATGTAACACCATAGATAACATAGTGATAACTCTCTGATTACAGATAATGTAGTAGCTGTTACCTGCTGTCCTATGTAACACCACAGATAACACAGTGATAGCTCTCTGAGTACAGATAATGTAGTAGATGTAAGAGACAAACACATGCAGAGACACAGACAGACAGAGACACAGACAGACAGAGACACACACACACTGTAACATATACATATACAAACACAGAGACACACACTGTATTCACACTACACACACTACACACACAGACACTCACCATGTCTCCTTGCTGACAGCATCACAGGTCAGGACGGGCTGTGGGCGGAGCTTCCTCTCTGCTTCTCGGCATGTGTAACAGCAGAGCTGGAAGGCTGCAGCACGGGAGTGGACCTGTCCCCTGACCTGAGTCTCATCTGACCTCATGTCACTGATGTGAGGTCAGGTGACAAGTCAGGTGACTGGACTGGTCCAATCCCTGGCCGTCACAGACCCCAGTCAGAACGCCGTAATTTCCTGGCTCTTCCTAAAGCTGCTGCAGGTGTCCGACATACGGGGCGCCTATCAGCAGCGATCAGCTGCTCTTCAGCGCCCCCCCCCTTCCCTACCACCGGGTTGCGCCCGGGGCACATGCCCCGCCTGCCCCCCTAGCTACGCCCCTGGTAATGTATTCCAGCAGCAATGAGAGCTGCAAGTCTAAATGCCCCCTATTGGGGCAAGTAAAAAAAAGATAATAAAAATGTTTTTAAAAAGTGTAAAAGTGTAAAAGTAAAAGTTAAAATATTTTTTACCTATAATAAGTCTGTTATTATAGGAAACGTTCGTAAGGACCCCAACTATAAAACTATAATATTATTTTTCCTGCACGGTGAACACCAGAAAAAAAATAAGTAAAAAAACAATGCTAGAATCACTGTTTTTTGGTCACCACCCCTCACAAAATATACAATAAAAACCTGATAAAAAAGTTGCATGTACGCCATAATAGTACCGATAAAAACTGCAACCCGTCCCGCAAAAAAACAAGCCCTTTCACAGCTTTTTTGACTGAAAAATAAAAAAGTTATGGCTCTCAGAATTTGGTAACACAAAAAATAATTAATTTGATAAATAAGTGATTTTATTGCGCAAACGCTGCAAAACATTAAAAAAAACTATATACATATGGTATCGCCATAATCGTACGGACCCGCAGAATAAAGCAAAGTGGTCATTTATAGCCCAGGGTAAACGCCATAAAAAAATAAAAATAAAAATCATTGTCAGAATTTATGGTTTTTGGTCACCTTGCTTACAATAAAATGGAATAAAAAATCGCATGTACCCCAAAATGGTACCAATGAAAACCACAGATTGTCCTGCAACAAATAATCCCTCACGCAGCTCCGGTGGAGAAAAAATAAAGAAGTTCTGGCTCTCAGAATATGGTGATGCAAAATTTGCAGTGTTCCAAAAGCGGATAAGATTGGGCACCATTTATCAGTGCGACACTGGGCACATATCTGCGGATTATTATTTCTTTACTACATTATTACACCCTGTTATTATGCCCTGTTGTACTCCGCACAGCTTACATATGCCCCTACATTATAAACTGAAATACCAGAAAAACGCTAAACGGACCTACTACCAAGCTAAATCTGAACTCCAAAAGCCAAATGACGCTCCCTCGCTTCTGAGCCCTACAGCGTGCCCAAACAGCAGTTTACGTCCACCGATATGGCATCGCCATACCCGGGGGAACCTGGTTAATATTTTATGAAGAATTTGTCTTCAGTGGCACAAACTGGGCATAACATATAGTGCACGAAAATAGCATATCAGTGGAAAATGATAATTTTCACTCTGCAACATCCGCTGCACATTAACCCCTTCGCGCACCACGACTTAATAGCATTTCGTGGTGTGGGGTGTGATGTATGGAGTGTGCTCACGTGCTGAGCCCGCGCCCTATGCTGTGGGTGTCAACTCTTTATTACAGCTAACACCCGGGACTAACAGACAGGAACAGCGATTGCGCTGTTACAGGAGGCTGTAAAAATGACAATATACTGGAATACATTAGTATTGCAGTGTATTGTACCAGCTATCTACTGATTGCAGGTTCGAGTCCCCTAGGGGGACTAATAAAATGTGTAAAAGCAAAAGTAAACAGTTATTATTAGTAAAAAAAATAAAATAAATATTTAAAGTCTAACAAAAAACCTTTTCAGATGTTTTTCTCTAAAGTAATGTAAAAAATTAAAAAAATACACTGTCTGTAAAAGTCCCAACTATTACAATATGCCATTATTTAACAAGCACAGTGAACGCCGTGAAAATAAAGAATTTAAAACTGCAAAATCGCTGTTTTTTGGTCACCTTGACTCTAACAAAAAATTTTATAAAAAGTGCTCAAAAAGTTGTACATACCAAAAAATGGTACCAATAAAAACTACAACTCGTCCTGCAAAAAAAGCCCTCACACCACTCCGTTGACGGAAAAATTAAAAAGTTATGGCTCATGGAAAGAGGGGAGGGAAAAACGAAAAAGAAAAAGCAAAAAATGGTTCAGTCCGGAAAGGGTTAATTAATTTCTAATGAAAAACATTTATGACCACATGTGGGGTATTGCCGTACTTGGAAGAAATTGCTTTACAAATGTTGGGGTGCTTCTTCCTCCTTTATCCTTTGTGAAATTGAAAAAAATCAACATTCTAGTGGAAATAATGCTAATATTCATTTTCACGGCCTAATTCTAATAAATTCTGCAAAAGACCTGTGGGGTCTAAATGCTCACTATATGCCTAGATAGATTCTTTAAGTGGTTTAGTTTCCAAAATGGGGTCACTTTTGTGTGGTATCCACTGTTTTGGTCCCTCGGGGGCTTTGTAAATGTGAGATGGCACCCGAGAACCATTTCAGCTAAATTTGAGCTTTAAAAGCCAACTAGCGCTACTTCCCTTCTAAGCCCCGCTGTGGGTCCAAACAGCAGTTTATTATTTCCGTAATCAGGAGAAATTGTTTTACGAATATTGGGGTGCTTTTTCTCCTTTATTCCTTGCAAAAATGAAAAATGTCTACGTTTTTTCAGAAAAGAAGTAGATTTTTACCTTTACAGATTAATTCCAATGAATTCAGAAAAACAACTGTAAGGTCAAAATGCTAACTTTACACCTAGAAAAATTCCTTGAGGGTTGCAGTTTCCAAATTGAGCCATTTTTAGGGGGTTGCCACTGTTTTGGTCCCTCCAGTGCATTGCAAACGCGACACGGCACTAAAAACTATTCCAGCAAAATCAGAAATCCAAAATCCAAATGGTTCAACTTCCCTTCTGAGCCCTGCTGTGGGTCCAAACAGCAGTTTCTTAGCACATATGGGGTATTGCTATAATCGGGAGAAATTGCTTAACATATGTTTCCGGTGCTTTTTCTCCTTTATGCCTTGTAAAATTAGAAATTTCAGAAAAATAGGAGATTTTCATCTTCACATACTAATTCAAAGAAATTTAGCAAAACAACTGTGGGTTCAAAATGTTAACTATACTTCTAGATAAATTCCTTGAAGGGTGTAGTTTCCAAAATGGGGTCACTTTTGGGGGGTCTTTACTGTTTAGGCCCCACAAGAACTCTTCAAACCTGACATGGTGCCTAAAATATATTCTAATAAAAAAGGAGGCCCCAAAATTCACTAGGTACTCCTTTGCTTCGGAGGCCTTTGTTTCAGTCCTAGTGTGGTCCATGCTAGGGCCACATGTGGGATATTTCTAAAAACTGCAGAATCAGGGCAATAAATATTGAGTTGCATTTCTAAGGTAAAACCTTCCGTGGTACAGAAAAAAATGTATTACAAATGAATTTTGGAAAAAAAAATAAAATTTGTAAATTTCACCTCTACTTTGCTTTAATTCCCGTGAACCGCCTAAAGGGTTAAAAACACTTTCTGAATGCTGTTTTTAATACTTTGAGGGGTGCAGTTTTCAAAATGGGGTGATTTATGGGGACTTTATAATATATAAGGCCCTTAACACCTTCCCCCGGCATGCATTCTGGGTCCTAATGACCAAGCCATTTTTTACGTTTTTCCATTGTCACATTGGAAGAGCTATAACTTTTTTATTTTTGCGTCGACATAGCTGTATAAGGTCTTGTTTTTTTGCGGGACAAGTTGTACTTCTTAATAGCACCATTTTGGGGTACATATAATTTATTAATTAACTTTTATTAACTTTTTTTGAGGGGGGATAGAAGAAAACCTGATATTTCACCACTCTTTTTTTTGCGCCCTAAATCTATGCCGCTTACCGTGTGGTATAAATAACACAATAACTTTATTCAGCGGGTTGTTACGATCGCAACGGGACTAAATTTGTATAGATTTTGTATGTCTTACTACTTACACAGTAAAAACACTTTTTTTTCAAAATTATTTGTTCTTGCTTCTCCATATTTTAAGAGTCATAACTATTTTACTGATGCAGTTGTATGAGGGTTTTTTTTTTTTGCGGGGCGACTTGTAGTTTTTATTGGTACCATTTGAGAGTAGATTCAACTTTTAGCTTACTTTTTATCACATTTTTTTAAAGTCAGGATTAACAGAAAACTTCAATTTTTCCATTGTTTTTTATTTTATTTTTTACGGTGTTCACTGTGCGGGTTAAATAATGTAACAGCTTTATAGTCGGGGTCGTTACGGATGCGGCGATACCAAATATGTGTAACGTTTTTGCTTTATTGTGTTTTTTTCAATAGTAAAGCATTTTGTAAGGGGAAAAAGTGGGTTTTTAATTTTTATTTTATTTCACTTTATTCAACTTTTTTTTACTTTTTACTAGTCCCACTAGGGGACTTCACTAAATGATCATCCGATCGCTATTATAATACACTGTAATACTTTGTATTGCAGTGTATTACTGCCTGTCCGTTTAAAACGGACAGGTATCTGCTAGGATGCCTCTGGCATATCCTAGCAGGCATTCCCTACAGGCAGACCTGGGGTCCTTTATTAGGCCCCCGGCTGCCGTCGGAGACACAGACACTCAGCGATCTTATCGCCGGGTGTCAGTGGGATGAGAGGGAGCTCCCTCCCTCTCTACAAAACCACTCATATGCGGTGCACGCTATTCAGCACCGCATCTGAGGGGTTAAACGGGTGAGATCGATACTTATATCGATCTCACACGGTCAAGCAGGGACGCCCCCAGCCCTCAGCTGCCTCTGGCAGCTAAGAGCAGGGAGATTTGACAGCTCCCTGCTCTGTTTACTTTATTCTAATGCAGCGCCGTGGAATGGCGGCGCTGTAGAATAAAGCCCACTAATGACCGCCGTGAAAAGGCTTATCGGCGGTCATTAAGGGGTTAAAGACACTTCAGAACTGAACTGGTCCCTGAAAAAATAGCCTTTTGAAATTGTCTTGAAAATATGAGAAATTGCTGCTAAAGTTCTTAGCCTTGTAACGTCCTAGAAAAATAAGAGGATGTTCAAAAAATGCTGCGAACATAAAGCAGACATATGGGATATATGAACTAGTAACTATTTTGTGTGGTATTACTATCTGTTTTACAAGCAGATACATTTAAATTTTGAAAAATGCAAATTTTTGCAAATTTTCTCCAAATCTTGGTGTTTTTTACAAATAAATATTGAATTTATCGAACAAATTTTTTCACTAACATAAAGTACAAGATGTCATGAGAAAATAATTGCAGAATCACTTGGATAGGTAAAAGCATTCCGAAGTAATTATCACATAAAGTGACACATCAGATTTGAAAAATCGGCTTCGTCCTGAAGGCCAAAACAGGCTCAGTCCTGAAGGGGTTAACAACTAAGTATTTATATTACCTAAGGCTTTATTCAGACGAACGGGAAAAACGTCCGTGCAACGCGCGTGATTTGCACGCGCGTTGCACGAACCTATATTAGTCTATGGGGCCGTGCAGACATGTCAGTGATTTTTACTCAGCGTGAGTGCGCTGAAAAAAAGTCACGACATGTCCGTTCTTTCGGCGTTTTGCGTGAATCACGCACCCATTGAAGTCAATGGGTGCGTGAAAACCATGCATGCCGCACGGAAGCACTTCCATGCGAACTGCGTGATTCGCGCAATAGCTGTCAAAAGGATGAATGTAAACAGAAAAGCACCACGTGCTTTTCTGTTTACAAACATCCAAATGGAGGGTCATAATGATGGCGGCTGCACGAAAAGCACGCAGTCGCGCATCATATGCTGATGCCCCACGGAGCTGTTAAGTGGTATTTGCGCACGCAAAATGCCACGTTTTTGCGTGCGCAAAAACGCCACGTTCGTGTGAATCCACCCTAATAGTATGATGTTATCATATCATTTGCAAAGCTAGATAAAACACTGATTGCAAAATACTACCCAACACATGCTAATTCTAGGAATGAAAAAAGGATGAAACCAATCATACAAGGTGCAGGGAATGTAACGTGAGTTCTTATCCTTAGACATGGTGTGGAGGTATAAGGGGAGCAAAAACGCTGAAGTCCTCAACGCGCATCAAGGACTTCAGCGTTTTTGCTACCCTAAGGCCTTATTCAGACGAACGGGAAATACGTCCGTGCAACGCGCGTGATTATCACGCGCGTTGCACGGACTTACATAGTTACATAGTTTGTACGGTTGAAAAAAGACATATGTCCATCAAGTTCAACCAAGGGATGGGAAAGGGGAAATGGGATGGGAAAGGGGAAGTAAAAAATTCTACACATAGGAGCTAATATTTTTTTGTTCTATGAAATTATCTAAGCCTTTTTTAAAGCCATCTACTGTCCCTGCTGTGACCAGCTCCTGCGGTAGGCTATTCCATAAATTCACCGTTCTCACAGTAAAGAAGGCTTGTCGCCTCTGCAGGTTGAACCTTTCTTTTTCCAGACGGGGGGAGTGGCCCCTTGTTTTTTGAGTGGGTTTTACATGGAACTGGATTTCACCATATTTTTTGTATGTGCCATTCATATATTTATATAAGTTAATCATGTCCCCCCTTAGTCGTCTTTTCTCAAGGCTAAATAGGTTTAGTTATTTTAATCTTTCCTCATAACTTAGATTCTCCATGCCCCTTATTAGCTTCGTTGCTCTTCTTTGTATTTTTTCCAACTCCAGGGCATCCTTTCTATGAACTGGAGCCCAGAACTGGACTGCATATTTTAGATGAGGCCTCACTAATGCTTTGTAAAGTGGTAATATTACATCCCTGTCTCGCGAGTCCATGCCTCTTTTGATACACGACAATATGTTGCTGGCCTTTGAAGCAGCTGATTGACACTGCATGCTGTTATTTAGTTTATGATTTACAAGTACACCCAGATCCTTCTCAACAAGTGAATCCGCCAGTGTAGCTCCCCCTAGGACATATGATGCATGCAGGTTGTACCCAGGTGCATAACTTTACATTTATCTACATTAAACTTCATTTGCCAAGTGGACGCCCAAACACTTAGTTTGTTTAAATCTGCCTGCAATTCACAAACATCTTCCATAGTTTGAACTATATTGCATAGCTTGGTGTCATCTGCAAAAATAGAAATAGTGCTATTAATCCCATCCTCTATATCATTAATAAATAAGTTGAATAATAGTGGTCCCAGCACTGAACCCTGGGGTACACCACTTATAACTGGGTACCATTCAGAGTAGGAATCATTGACCACAACTCTCTGGATACGGTCCTTGAGCCAATTCTCAATCCAATTACAAACTATACTTTCTAAACCTATAGTCCTTAATTTACCCATTAGACGTCTATGGGGGACAGTGTCAAATGCCTTTGCAAAGTCCAAAAACACTATGTCCACAGCGGCCCCTCTGTCTAGGCTTCTGCTTACCGCTTCATAAAAACAAATCAGGTTGGTTTGACAGCTTCTGTCCTTTGTAAAACCGTGCTGGCTGTCACTCAGTGCCATGAGGCCAGGTGAGCCGACGGCCTCAGGCGGCACCACCTACCCAAACAGGGGGGGGGCAGCATTTTCAGCCCGGGACGGACTGGACCGGGGGGAGGGGCCATGCAGACGCACATAGATAGCATACGTGCCGAATGTCTGAAACACTCCTCCACCTCTCTGACGCTGTATGCAGCCAGAGAGGAGCAAGTCTGCAGGAGGAGCGACGAGCAGCACAAGGTAAGTTCCTGCCTTGCTGGGACCGGGACCCGTGACGTGAGTATACTGCAAGGGGGAGTCTGGGCATTTTACCGACAGCAGAGGGCTCTATGGGGCTGGAATAATCCAACCCATAGAGCCCTCACATCACTAGAATGGAAGGATTAGTGTGGGTGGGGGAGCGTCTGAGCGTCTGACTGTCTGACTGTCCGACTTACTGCAGAGAGCTCTATAGGGGGGGATTCTGCCCCCCTTTAGAGCAGCCTGTCAGATGCTCAGACCCCCCTAACCTTTCAGTATAGTAACTAGTCAGGGCTCTATGGTGGGGGGATAATTCCCCTCTATAGAGCCCTCTGCTGTCAGTAAAACGCCCAGACCCCAACCCCCCCCCCCTTGCAGTATACTCCTGGCTATGTAGCTTTAGGCTTTGTAGCTTTCCTGTGCTTAATTTGCGTGGGAAAGCTACAAGCGTGGCTGTGACTGGTGAGTCTCACAGTCACTCCCAGTGCACACTGCATGCAGCAGCTGCGGCATTCAGTCTGACAGTGAGTCTCTGACCAGTCAGCACCCACACGCAGCAGACAGATAGGAAAGACTAATAGTGCCTGTCGTTGAATAAACCCTCAACTACTACAGTTTCACAGGCATTGACTATAAAGCTTTCTATAGTGTAGTGGTTAGCTTGTCTGCCTTACATATGGAGGTTGCTGGTTTTTATTTTATTAATATCTTACTTGTATTGGGCTTTGTTCACACTAGCATTAATATACGTTTACCTCTCTTCCGTCAGAGGAAGAGAGGATCAATACGTTAAACGGAAAGCAACGGCTCCATTAGAATTACCATTGCTTTCAATGGTAATTCTTTTGTATCAGTTGCTTTCCGTTTGTCTCCGTTCGCTAGGTTTCCGTTCTTTTGAACGGAAATAAAAGTTCTGCAGACTTCACTTTTGTTTCTTTTAAAAAAAACGGAAACTTAGCGAACGGAGACAAACGGAAAGCAACTGATACAAAAGAATTACCATTGAAAGCAATGGTAATTCTAATGGAGCCGTTGCTTTCCGTTTAACGTATTGATCCTCTCTTCCTCTGACGGAAGAGAGGTAAACGTATATTAATGCTAGTGTGAAAGAAGCCTTAGGGCCTGTTCACATCAGTGTTGGCTTTCCGTTCTGGGGTTCCGTCGGAGGTAACCCCGCAACGGAAAGTCAAACTGAAACCACAGCTTCCGTTTCGGTCACCATTAGCGCAGTCGACTGCGCTATTGATTCCGTCACAAAAACTGAAACCTGACGGAATGGTGACGAATGGAAACCATTAGCAATGTTTCCGTCACCATTGATTTCAATGGTGACTGAAACGGAAGCTGTAGTTTCAGTTTGACTTTCCGTTGCGGGGTTCACCCGACAGAAACCTCCCACGGAACGCCGGAACGGAAAGCCAACACTGATGTGAACAGGCCCTAATCCTTCCCCATAAACCTGCCCCCGCTAATTAAAATAAATATATTATATAATGTATATAGCGCTGTATCCGTCAGGTCAGTGGGACTGACTGATTCAGTGTCAGAGAGTCCTGCAGGATCGAGCTGTTACCGATCACATCTAAGTTCATAACTTAGATGTGATCGGTAATAGGCGACCTAATGGATTCAGGTCTCAGCGCTATATACAGCTGCTCTGTATACAGGATACAAAGCAGCTGTATCTCAAAAAGTACAAATCATTTTCAATAAAAAGTCATTAAAACTTGCACCAATCGCATTAATAGATATTTTTATATATCATAGTGACATGTCCGAAGTTTTCATCGGTGGGGGACCGAGCACTGAGGCCCCCACCGATCGCTAAAACGAAGCAGCAGAAGTGCTCGGGTGAGCGCTGTGCCGCTTCATTTATGATCGACTTTCAGCCGAGTGAGCGGTGTACAGACGCCTAGACTTTCTATTGAGCCCGTACAGTGCTCCAAGGAAAGCTAAACAGAATTGAAGCGGCACACCGCTCACCCGAGCACTTCTGCTGCTTCGTTTTAGCGACTAGTGGGGGGTCTCAGTGTTCGGACCCCACTGATCAAAACTTCTGACATGTCAAAAGTTTTTTAAAAAGTTGTTACACTTTAAAGAGAATCATTCACCTGCCCACAGATTTGCAGTTGAGTGCAGCATGTAATGGTCAGGGCTGCACAAACTCTGGGGCACTTTACATTTTTTTTCCTACCCTCTTTCCTTACTTAGATATCGGTGCCGTAATGTTTGGCGCCAATATTTAAATAACCCCATGAACTGTCAATGGGGCGGTAATTGGCAAAGGGACGTGTAACACCGCTGTGACACTGTCCAATCAGCTACGGACAATGTCAACAGCAAGAGCTGGAGAGAGGAGAGCATGTGCGCGTGCACACGCTCTCACTCTTCAGCTCTCGGCAGGCAAGTACAAGACTGTGATCTCAGGTGAGAGATCAGTCTTGTCGTCCTTGTCTGCCGAGAGCTAAAGAGTGAGAGCGTGCGTGCGCGCACAGCTCCGATGCCATGAAACAGAAGAAGAAGAATTCACACTCTTCTTCTGTTTCTTAGTGGTGGCGGAGCTGGGCGTGCACACGCTCTCTCTCCAGCTCTTGCTGTAACGCTGACCGTAGCTGATTGGACAGTGTCACAGCAATGTTACACGCCCCCTTGCCAATTACCTCCCCATTGACAGTTCAGGGGGTTATTTAAATATCGGGCGCCAAATATTACAGCACCGATATCTAAATAACGAAGGAGGCTAGGAAAAAAATGTAAAGTGCCCCAGAGTTTGTGCAGCCCTCCCCATTACATGCTGCACTCAGCTGTACATGTATGGGGAGGTGAAAGGTTCTCTTTAAAAGAAAGGTATTATAATTATTATTTTTTTATTTGATATGTTTTATTTTATGGGCCTAAATTTTCTAATTATTTTAATATGTTCCCGAAGGTAGCTATTTATTCATATGTCTGTGGGGGCAGCCAACTTTATTTTTATTTTTCATACTGCTAATTTTTGCTTTGCAGGTTCCCCTGGACCATTTGGACTACGTCGTAGATTCGTTGGACTACTTCGCTGATGTAAGCTTTTTTTCTTTTTTTTTTAATAAAATGGTTAAAGTGGATTGTGTGGAAGAGTTGACATTTCAATAAAATAAATTTCTTTATGTCTCTGTGTTTTAATACTTCATTACCGCCTTAGTAATGGCTGCTGTCTGATTGAGAGCGTCCATTACTAAGAAGGAGCTTAGTGTTAGCCAGTAATAAGTCTATCACTAACCCCTATTATTACCCCGGTACCCACCGCCACCAGGAGTACCGGGAAGAGCTGGGTACGATCCAGCACCCGACCATCTGAAGTGAAGGGTACTGGGGTGGCTGCAGGCTGGTACTTCCAGGCTAGGAAGGGACAAAAACCATGGCCCTTCCCACCCTGGTGATGCTAGGCTGCTGCTGCTTTATTGTATCTAGCTGGTTATGAAAGATGGAGGGGATCTCACGTAATTTTTTTTCAATTTATTTAAAAAAAATGACGGGGGGTTTCCCCAATTTTTCATAACCAGCCAGATACAATAAAGCAGCTGAAGCCTAGCATCCCCAGGGTGGGAAGGGACACTTTTTTGGCCCTTCCCAGCCTGATAATACCAGCCTGCGGCCTAACCGTCGTTTCAGATGGTCAGGTACTGAATCGTACTCGACTCCAGGTATCCCTGGCGGCAGTGGGAACCGGGGTAATAATAGGGGTTAGTGATAGCCTTTTTACTGGCTAATGCTAAGCCCCAGCCTTAGTAATTGAACGCTGTCAATCAGACAGCTGCCATTACTAAGGCCATAATAAAGTATTAAAAAAAAACAGACATAAGAATTTTTTTTTATTGAAATCAAAACTCCCCCATGCAACCCTCTTTCACAATTTTTTATATTTTTTTTTTAAAGTAGATCATTGAAGTAGTCCAATGAATCTATGACGTAGTCCAAACGGTCCAGCGGAACCTACCAAAAAAAGTTAACAGTATAAAATGTAAAAAAAATAATAATTTGCCACAATAGAAACCCTTGCTCCGCCGTTTGCTCTTGTAGGCCACAGCCTGGTTTAGGCCTGAGGCCTACAAGAGATCGGGAGCACGCTGATGACGTCAACTGCCCGGCACGATGACGTCACTGCATCATGCCGTCCATGCCGGGCCACTGAACTCGGTTAAAAATCATAAGTCAATTAGGTAATAAAAAGGGGGCATAGAAGATGTTAAACCATTTTCAGTGTTAATGCTGCGTTGCTGATCTATGATACTAAAGTAATATAGTAAAAAGAGTTCTTTAAATCTTTTCTATACATTAAACAGCACTTTACAAATAAACAACAAATGTTTTCCTATTTACATTTTTTTTATATATTGCGTGTTTGATGTGTAAAGCCAGTAATGAGAAAACTCCGATAGATTGGGGGGGGGCACCTTTTTATAGTTCGCCTCAGGCAGCAGAGGGGCTAGGTTCACCCCTGCTGTCACTTATAATACTATTTATTGTCACACAATTCTGTATATAGTCCCTCAATAGCCCATCACACATTTTCCCCACAATTGATGTTAAGCTTACTGGTCTATAATTACCCGGCGAAGACCTAGAGCCCTTTTTGAAAATAGGCACCACATTTGCCCTGCGCCAGTCCCTTGGCACTATACCAGTCATGAGAGACTCTCTAAATATTATGAAGAGGGGGACAGAAATAACTGAACTAAGCTCCTTAAGAACTCTAGGGTGTAACCCATCTGGTCCCGGGGCCTTGTGTACATTTATTTTATTTAATTTAGCTTGCACCATATCTACAGTCATCCAATTCAGTATATCAACTGATATATTAACAGCACTGGCATCAGCTGCTCCTTCTTCTGTTGTATATACAGAGCGGAAGAACCCATTTAGTAACTCTGCCTTCTCTTGATCCCCTGTGACCAACTCCCCATTACCACTATCTAAGGGTCCTACATGTTCAGACCTTGGCTTTTTTGCATTTATATGCTTGAATAATTTTTTCAGGATTTGTTTTACTATCCTTGGCCACCTGCCTTTCATTTTGTATTTTTGCTGATTTTATTATCTTTTTACAGATTTTATTAAGCTCTTTATATTTTACAAAGGCTACAGCTGTACCCTCAGATTTGTATTTTTTAAATGCCCTTTTTTTGTCATGTATTGCCCTTTTTACAGAAGGTGTAAGCCATGTGGGGTTTAATTTTAGTTGTTTATACTTGTTACCTGTAGGAATAAATTTTGCACTATAATTACCCAAAGTAGATTTGAAAATCTCCCATTTATCATTTGTCCCATTATTTAACATTAGTTCTTCCCAGTCCATATCCTGAATTTCAGCCCTCATCCTGGGGAAATTGGCCTTCTTAAAATTAAATGTTTTTGCCCTCCCAGCCTGCGTTTGTTTTTTACAGTATAGGTAAAATGTAACTATATTGTGATCACTGTTACCGAGGTTTTCACAAACATTGACGTTCCCAACAAAATCTGCATTATTAGAGATGACCAGATCCAACAGAGCTTCACCTCTAGTTGGGTCTTCCACAAACTGGCCCATAAAATTTTCCTGCAACAGGTTGAGGAAATGTCTCCCCTTTGCAGTTGAAGCCGAACCATGACACCAATTAATATCCCGGAAATTAAAATCTCCCATTATCACTACAGTGCCCGCCTGTGCAGCCCGCTCCATCTGTTTATATATTTGACCTTCTATCTCTTCAGTTATATTGGGGGGGTCTATAGATTACACCAAAAGTAATTTTTTCAGTGTTTACCTCCCATTCTAGTTCCACCCACAAGGTTTCAACCTCCTCACAGTATTCACCCACTATTGTCTCATTCACACTCGCCTTCATATCGCTTCTCCCATACAGACATACACCACCGCCTTTCCTATTTGCCCTGTCTTTATATTAGTCTATGGGGCCGTGCAGACATGTGCGTGATTTTTACTCCAGTTTGGGGAATTTTTCTGAGAAAGTGTTGCCCTGGTATAATACGGGCACCGTCGCTTCCAGCAGATATGTTTGGGCCCTCCCCTTCCTGGTTCCCTAATTTTATGGCCTTGATAAATTTATTTTTGAAACAGAAGAAATGTTCCCCTCGGGCCGGCACAACTGCATATTTTTCTTTCCTGACATATTGGAGCCCTAACTAATTTATTTCTTCATACACGTAGTTGTATCAGGGCTGTTTATTTGTGGGACAAGCTGTAGTTATTATTGGTACCATTTTGGGGTTCATGCAAATTTTTATCACTGTTTATCCTATTTTTTGGGAGGCAAGGTGACCAAAAAACAACAATTCTGGCATAGTTTCTAAGTTTTTTTTTACACAGAGTTCACCACTCGTCATAAATTACATGTTAACTTTATTTTGTAGATCAGTACGATTCCGACGATACCAAATCTATAGCACTTTTTTATGTTTTACAACTTATTGCACGATAAAATTACTTTTGTAAAAATAATATATTTTTTCTGTCGCCATGTTCTGAGAACCACAACATTTTAATTTTTTCAACGATGGAGGTGTATGAGGGCTGTTTTTTCGTGGGACAAGCTGTAGTTAGTATTGGTACCATTTTTGGATACATGCGACTTTTTGATCACTTTTTATTACAAATTTTGTAGGGCAAAGTGACCAAAAAAACTAAATTCTGGCATTGTTTCTTACTGTTTTTTTTTTTACGCCGTTCATCGTGTGGAATAAATAACATTATATTTTTATAGTTCAGGCCGTTACGGACGCGGCAATACCAAATATGTATGATTTATTCATTTTTTTCAATAATAAAGAACTTGATAAAGGAAAAAGGGAAATTGTGTTTTATTTTATTACTTGAAACATTTATTTAACTTTTAACATCTTTTGTTTTTACTTTTTTTACACTTTTTTTTCACTTTTCTTTAGTCCCACTAGGGGACTTGAAGGTCCAACTGTCAAATTTTTTTTCTAATACATTTCACTACCTATGTAGTTACATAATTACATAGTCAGTACGGTTGAAAAAAAGACACGTCCATTAAGTTCAACCAAGGGATGGGAAAAAGGAAGGGAAAAATTTCTACACATAGGAGCTAATATTTTTTTGTTCTAGGAAATTATCTAAGCCTTTTACCGTCGCCTCTGCAGGTTGAACCTTTTTTCTCCAGACAGAGGGAGGGCCCCTTTGCTTTTTGAGGGGGTTTTACATGGAACAGGATTTCACCATATTTTTGTATGTGCCATTAGTATATTTATATAAGTTAGTCATCTTTTTTCAAGGCTAAATAGGTTTAATTCTTTTAATCTTTCCTCATAACTTAGATTCTCCATGCCCCTTATTAGCTTTGTTGCTCTTCTTTGTATTTTTTCCAACTTCAGGGCATCCTTTCTATAAACTGGAGCCCAGAACTGAACTGCATATTCTAGATGAGAGATCACTAATGCTTTGTATTAGATCTGTCAGTCATTCACTGACAGTAAGCCGATTAGGCTTTGCCTCTGGGTGGGGCCTAATCGGCTTCCATAAAGGCAAAGCAGGAGGCCATTGTTAGGCCTCCTGTTGCCAGAGTAGCAGTCGGCAGTCCTGCGATTGCAAGGCAGAGCTGCCGATCTGCTGCCAACCACTAAGATGCAGCGATCGCGATTGATCGCTGCATCCAAGGGGTTAATGGCAGGAATCAGAGCTAGCTCCGTTTCCTGCCATTACAGGTGGATGTCAGCTGTAACATACAGCTGACATCCACCGCTGATGACGCTGACTCAGCTCCTGAGCCGGCGCAATCTTGCTGGCGGCTACGGAAGCCTTTTAGGCCCTGCCTCCGGTCGGGGCCTGAAAGTCTTCCATACTAGGCATATTGGGAGGCCAGTATTAGGCCTCCAGTTGCCTTTGTAGCCACCGGAATCCCGGCAAATTCATTGCTGGGGTGCCGATAAGATGCAAACACCTTAAATGCAGCGATCGCTTTTGACCGCTGCATTTAAGGGGTTAATGGTGGGGATAGGAGCAAACTTTGGTCCTCGCCATTACCCCAGGGTGTCAGCTATAACAATGCAGCCGACACTCGGGGATGGTGGCACCGACTAGCTTTCAATGACGTATCCATACGACAAATGTCAGGAAGGGTTAAAGGAGGCAAGTGTGATTATAGTAATGATAATATAATACTACTACTACTACTACTACTACTACTACTACTACTACTACTACTATTAATAATAATAATAGAATTAGACTTACTGGTAATTCTGTTTCTAGAAAACCCTCCATGATAGCACCTCAGGAGGAGTTTAGGGCTCCGCCTCTAATAGAGACAGAAAATGCAAGAGGTTAAATAGCCACCCCCGCCCCCTCTTCAATGTATTTGAAATAACCATATTATAAAAAAACAAACAAGATATCTATTACTCCATAAACATGTCTAGGACAAAACATAGAGAGGATTTGTTTGTAATAAGAGTGTAGGGACTCACAATACAATGGGAACCTTTGACGTGGGTTGCGAGCATGCGTATTTTGGCCAAAATATCAACTAATTCCTCATGTTTATCATTGGCATTTATCATTGATATCTTTTCAGGATGCAGCTGGGCCTTGTAGTGCTGGGGGAGAATAGTTTGTCAGTTTGTGCTGTATATTGTATGGTGCATTTGGATGGTGCTGGGCAGCCCGCCTGGTCTAATAGTATGGGCGTGACTAACAGACTGTATGCAGCATGGTGCACTACATGTAGCCATGTGACTGAAACACTTTTAAAAGCTATATCTGTGTGTAATATTAATACTAAGGGTATCTGCACACGTAGTGTTTTCAGGCGTACTTCGGGATGTTTACGCCTGAAAAAACACCTGAAAAAACGGAAGCAGAATGCCTACAAACATCTGCCCATTGATTTCAATGGAAATGCGGGGTTCTGTTCCGACGGGGCATTTTTTTACGCCTCATTTTTTAAAAACGGCGCGTAAAAAAGTACCTGCGAAAAAGAAGCGCATGTCACTTCTTGAGATGTTTTTCGAGCCGTTTTTCATTGACTCTATAGAAAAACAGCTCCAAAAACGGCCGTAAAAAACGCAGAGAAAAGAGCGAGTATGATTAAAAAACGGAGGAAAAATAAAGAGCTGTTTTCCCTTGAAAACAGCTCCGTATTTTCAGACGTTTTTTATTTTGTGTATGCACATACCCTAAGAGGACAACACCCTCATGAATTGTAGGCGTGAGAGTGTCTGTTCATCAGTATATTGCACCTGTATAATCTCCCTCTAGGTAGCATTTTGGTTTATCTGCGTCCTGCTGGGAAGTGCTGTGTCTACCTGCCCTTATGAGTAAGTATCGCCTGTTCAGTCTTTTAAAACATAGAGAGGGAGGTTAATAGGGGGTGCTGTCATGGAGGGTTTCCTGGTAGCTGAGTTACCGGTAAGTCTAATTCTATTTTCCCAAACTTACCCTCCATGACAGCATCACAGGAGACATAACAAATGAATACATTTTATGGAGGAATGATGGCATGGAGCACCTTACTATCAAAGGAAAGGTGCTTGATAGACAAAAGATTAATTCTGTAATGCTTGGTATGGGTAAATAAGGAAGACCGAGTCGCCGCTCTACAGAAATGATCAAGATCTCAGATCTCTCCACCCAGGAGACAAATACTGCCTTAGTAGAGTGAGCTTTTAGGTTTTCTGGAAGAGATATATGTTGAATTTTGTAGATTTACCGGATACCTTTCTTTATCCAACCTGCTGTAGTACTTTTGGAGGCGTTTTTTCTCCTTGTTAGTGCCCTAATATTGGATAAAAAGACACATCTCAGCCAACAGGCTCACTGAATAGGAATAAACATTGCGACACACACACACACACACACGCACGCACGCGCACACACGCGCACACACATACACACACACACACAGTGTTGGGGCATCATAAAGGACACGTCCATGGGCTAAGTGAATAGGACTTATGGTGAAATAATGATAAAAAAAACCTACTTCACTTTGCATGTATTTACTTTCTCTACATGTTTTATAAAATAGCTGCCTGTTTCTATGAGATGTTGTCATGTTGTTAATAAGGTTAAATTAAAAAAACACAACACACACACAGAGGAGACAGGGTGAAGAATGTAAGGACTGATCCTACACAGAGACTGACAGACATGATGATAAGATGTTGCTGTAGGTAGAAATATTTTATAACTTCTGCTCCTTAATAACCAATTATTCACCTATTATATACCTGGAGAGTGTTACCTGAATGCCAGTGATCACAAGATGTGGGTCACGTGACTGACACCATCTTTAGTCCATTCAGTTATCTTATAGATGCATTACTGTGGGCTATACAATAATTTTTCTTATTTTTTTTAGACATAGGCACTTGCACTAATATAAGAAAGGTATGTGAGCAGAATTTTGAATACATGTATATTAGAGGTCTGTATGATTTCCTATTCTATAAATACATGAATAGAAAAAATAGAAAGAAGTGGAGTTAATAAACCAGAGGAGTTAAAGTCTGTGTAAGTACTTTTCTTTTCTTTTACTTTTTAAATTGTTCACTGTTCTTTGTAACTGGGATAATGGACGGCAAGATTGGAGGTTTTCTTCAGTGCACAGTTTGCCATATGTAAGCAGGACTGGAGCAGGAGTTTCAGGGTGAATACCTCTGTGGCAGATGTGAGCATGTTGTTCATCTGGAAGCTCGCATTAGAGCTCTGGAGGAGCAAAATGCAACAATGAGGGTGATTGACAATCTTGAATGGAGCATGCTGCTCACTGAGCACGAGGTTAGTGGGGTAGATGTGGAGGGTAGAGACATGGCTCAGCAGGACCAGGCAAGTAGCTGGGTTAAAGAGGCTCTGACACCAGTTAAATAATTATCTATCTACTACCTAATCTAATAAACACTTTGTTGTAGATAACTACTGTTTTTTGCTTTTTTTTTTAAACATTTTTTATTATTGACAAATTTCTGATCATTTTTAGATTTATGCTAATTTTTTCTAAATACCCAACTGGGCGTTCTTTTTAGTTTTACCAAGTGGGCGTTGTAAAGAAAAGTGAATGACACTGACCAATCAGCATCATACACTTCTCTTCATTCATGCCCAGCTTTATTCACAGCACAGCGTTATCTCGCGAGATCACGCTGACATGACTTCCTCCCGCAGTTCCTGCACCGGAGTGACGGGAGAATGACAGACATCGCCTCCAGCCGTACCAGAACTGCTGCTGAGGCAGATAATCGTCCTGGCACGGCTGGAGGAGACTGGTATAGACTGGTATAGAGCCAAGGGACTGGCACTGCGCAAATGTGGTGCCCATTTTCAAAAAAGGCTCTAGGTCTTCCCCGGGTAATTAAAGACCAGTAAGCTTAACATTCATCGTGGGAAGAATGTTTGAGGGGCTATTGAGGGGCCATATACAGGATTATGTGACAAAAAAATAGTATTATAAGTGACAGCCAGCACGGTTTTACTAAGGACAGAAGTTGTCAAACCAACCTCATTTGTTTTTATGAAGAGGTGAGCAGAAGCTTCGAAAGAGGGGGCGCTGTAGATATAGTGTTTTTGGACTTTGTAAAGGCATTTGATACTCTCCCTCATAGATGCCTAATGGGTAAATTAAGGACTATAGGTTTAGAAAGTATAGTTTGTAATTGGATTGAGAATTGGCTCAGGGACAGTATCCAGATAGTTGTGGTCAATGAATGGTCCCCGGTTATAAGTGGTGCACCCCAGGGTTCAGTGCTGGGGCCACTATTGAATTGTCCATATTGAATAAGAATAAAGTAAACTGCCTATGGTTAAGACCTCTTGCCTGTATAAAATTAACCGTCTTAACAAAAAAGTCCTTAACATTTTTAGACTTTTGCTACACAGTGCTTCCTGATGCAGAATGCAGTGCATTGCACTGAAAGGACTCGATAAAGAAAGCTGGTTTTGTTTTGCTTTCAATAAGCCCAAAACACTAACATTTTCAGAACACATTGATGGTGCACCGTCAGTTGCCACGGACACGAGTTTATCCCATGGCAGTCCTGATACATCCTTCGAGTTCTTGAAAAATGGCACGACCGGTCATTGTGCCTTTCATAGGTAATAAATCTAATAATTCCTCGGTTATGTTTAGGTCTCCATCAACCCCACGAATAAACACAGCACAATATGCAGTATCTGTTACACCGGTACTCTCGTCAAGCGCTATGGAAAATGCTTCAAAACCTAGCGCTCTTGTAATCAGTTGCTGATTAATGTTACTAGCAGATTCAGTGATTCTACTAGCAACAGTATTTGCTGACAAGCTTATGCCTTCAAACAGTTTCTGTTTGTCCGGACAAATAATTTCAAATAAAACAGTCTTTAATGAACTGGCCTTCAGTGAATGATCTTGAAGATTTTGCTATGATGTTACTAAGGACAATACTCGCTTTCAGGGCTGCCATCAGGAATTTCTGGGCCCCATACTGCCAATGAGTCTGGGCCCCCGCCCCCCTCGTTATTAGGAGGGGGGGGTGAAATGTAAAGGGGCGGGAGGTAGGGCACATTAAAAAGAAAACTCTTTGGAGGAGCAGGGCAGAGACAGGAGGTGGGTGTCGGAGGGCAAAGGGGAGAAACTAAGTGCCAGGGCTGGGAGAACTGAAGGTAGCAGTGGTAGCCAGGGGGGAGACGCAACCTCACAGGGGCTCTGTGGAGTGACAAGGAAGAGACAAGAGACAGCGGCTTTGTGGGGGGCAAAAAGGGAAAGTGAGTGTGTGTGTATGTGTGTGTGTGTGTGTGTGTGTGTATGTACAATCTGTCAGGGTGTAGGAGGGCAATATAAACAAAAATCATTGCACTGAAGCCCTATACACAGAAGAGTCACTCACCAAAATGTAGTCCCTAAGATCTCCCACCGCCACGGGCATGTCTGGATGATGCTTTTGCATTCTCTTCACACGCTGCACACACGTTATCTGTGTGTAGCGCTATCTACAGGGGGCTGTGTGTGGCGCTATCTGCAGGGGTGGGTGAGGCGCTATCTACAGGGGGGGGTGTGTGGCGCTATCTACAGGGTGGGTGTGGCGCTATCTACATGGGATTGTGTGGCGCTATCTACATGGGATTGTGTGGTGCTATCTACAGGGGGCAGTGTGTGACACTATCTACAGGGGAGTGTGTGTGTGGCGCTATCTACAGGGGGTATGTTCGGCGCTAACTACAGGGGAGTGTGTGGCACTCTCTACAGGGGATTCCAGTCCAGGAGGAGACCCTGACCTCACTGTCCATATATGGACAGTGACCTCAGGGGCTACCTCTAGGAGAGGAATGCCCGACCAGAGTGTCGGCAACTCTCTGGCCGGGGATTCCGCTCCTGGATGGGTGAATGGCAGAGCAGGAAGCTGATACTTTCCTGCTCTGCCATAGTATTCAATTGTATCTGCATCCTGTGGACGCAGATACAATTGAATATGGCAGTGGCTGAGACATGTCTGGGACAGTAATTTGCCGGGACTGCCTCTTTAGATTCAGGACAGTCCCTGCAAATTCAGGACTGTTGCTAACTATGCCTCCGGTATAAGCTTTCTCCCCCTAGCCAGGTATACTCTCTCCTTCCTCTACCCCTCCCCATGTATAATTTCTCCCCTCCCTTCAGATATCATCACTTTTCACCCAATTATTACCCCCCCCCCCCATTGTATAATGCCTCCTCCAGTGGAGGGATGTCACGATACCAGAATTTGGACTTCGGTACCGATGCTTTGTGTAGTATTGCGATTTCGATAACAAAGCGATACTTTGCCAACAGTAATAAAAAAAAAAAACAGTTCTTCCATTTCTTATGTGAGGCGCGAGGTGTGATGGTAAATTTAACCTCCATGTGCCTCACATTAATAGTAATTAACCCCATCATGTTCCTCAATTATAAAGGGTTAATGTGTAAGGTACATGATGGGGTTAATTACTATTAATGTGAGGCATATGGAGGTTCAAAATTCATAATACCTCGTGCCTCACATTAATAAGTGAAAGAAGTTTTTATTTTATTTTTTACAACGTACACATCATAAATGATGCAAAAAAATTGTTGTGCAGGTTATTACGGGCGCGCCAATACTGAATGTGAATATTTTATGTATTGAGACTTATTTTAATGTGTTTTGTAAAAAAGGTGTATGTGTATTTTTTTTTAATTTAACATTACTTTATGTTTTTACTTTCTTTTTGAAACTTTAATGTACTGGTATATATCTATATACGGATAGTACACAGGCAGTTGTTAGGACAGACCTGAGTATGCCCTAACAGGAAATATGGTAAGACAGCCCTGGGGTCCTTCATTGGACCTTGGGCTGTCTGCCCATATATGGTATGTCCCTCAATCGCGTCACAGGGATTCCTGTGACGTGATCCAAGGGGCATCCCCCCTTCTTATTTTCCCCTGAATGCTGCAGTCAGCTTTGATCGCAGCATTCAGGGGAATAGCGACAGAGATGAGAGGTTTCTTTGATCTCTGCCTTTATAGAGTGGGACTGCGGCTGTGTAATACAACCATTGCCCCGCCCCGCACGCGGTCAGCACGAGGTGATGCGGGCGGCGCTGCACTAATGAGCGGCGGTTCAGGCACTGAAGACAGAAGATGTGGGGGTGTTTTGTAGTGCGCCCGCCATGTTCTGTTTTCAGTGCCGCCGCTCATTAGTGCAGCGCTGGCCGCATCACATAATCCTGGCGGCGCGCACATGTCAGGACTCCGGAGCAGGGCCGTGACTGTGTTACACAGCCGCAGCTCCGCTCTCATACATTCATGTATTACAATATTGAGCTGTGCGGCCGCACAGCTTAGTATCGAAATACATGAAATAACGGTATTGAACCGTTTGGGGGTGCACGGTATCGAAACCGTATCGAAGTTTTGATGCATCGTGCATCCCTACTCAAGTGCCATCCGCCCTCCATTATTATCTCCTTCCCACTCTAGCATCATTTCCCTCCTTACCCAATGCCATCTCACTGCCCCATTATCATCTCCCTGCCCCCATTATCATCTCCCTGCCCCCATTATCATCTCCCTGCCCCCATTATCATCTCCCTGCCCCCATTATCATCTCCCTGCCCCCATTATCATCTCCCTGCCCCCATTATCATCTCCCTGCCCCATTATCATCTCCCTGCCCCCATTATCATCTATCTGCCCCCATTATCATCTCCCTGCCCCATTATCATCTCCCTGCCCCATTATCATCTCACTGCCCCATTATCATCTCCCTGCCCCCATTATCATCTCCCTGCCCCCATTATCATCTCCCTGCCCCCATTATCATCTCCCTGCCCCCATTATCATCTCCCTGCCCCCATTATCATCTCACTGCCCCCATTATCATCTCCCTGCCCCCATTATCATCTCCCTGCCCCCATTATCATCTCCCTGCCCCCATTATCATCTCCCTGCCTCATTATCATCTCCCTGCCCCCATTATCATCTCCCTGCCCCCATTATCATCTCCCTGCCTCATTATCATCTCCCTGCCCCCATTATCATCTCCCTGCCCCCATTATCATCTAACTCTACCCCATCCCCATAGAAAGCAAAAATCTTCCCCACGTCTGTATTAGTTCACACTGCAGCATAGGATTGTATCACTATCAGCTCCACGACGGCTCTTTTCTCCTGTCCTGTGTAAACAGAGGGAGAAGACAGGTTTATTGCCACATGTTACACAGGACGGGAGATAAGAGCCGTAGAGCTGATACAATCCTATGCTGCAGTGTTAACATAATACAGAGGTGGGGAAGATATTTACTTTCTATGGGGGCAGGAGGAGATTTTTTCAGGAGGCTCCGGGCAGCAGCAGCCGGACACAGACATAAGTTAGTACTCACTGTGTCTGAAGAAGAAGACGACGACTGCTGCTGCTGGACGTATCCTCCGAGGCTGAGCTCATAACTCCCGCTGCTGTGATGTCTCCACCCCTTGTCTCCTCCCCACACGCTGTCACACTGTTGCGGAGGAGGAGGGGCAGGCACATGTCACTCTCCAGCGGGCCCTTACGGTTTTATTCTGATGTAATGAACGGGCCCCTGCTTCGTGATGGGACCTGTTCCTTTCACCGAAATGAAATCGTAAGAGTCACACTGCCGTGAGGATATTAATTCCAGTGGCAGAGTGCGGGCCCCTTTTTTTAAAATGTATGCCCGGGCCCCTCACTGCAGTACCCCCAGTCCCCCCCTGATGGCGGCCCTGCTCGCTTTAACTGAAGATTCGATTGACTTGTTAATACTTGAGAAAAAGGTTTGCTGTTTTTTAAGCGATGCTTTCAGTTGCTGAACATTTTCATCGTGTAGTTTGCCAGACAGTGCATCATACTGTTCTCCATGCTGCGTCATGTAATGTCGACGCACATTGTAGTCCTTAAGCTCCGCGATAAACTGGAAACAAATCAGACACTGGGCTCTGTCTTTTACCTCCGTGAAAAAGTATAAGTTTTTCCACTTTTCATGGAATATTCGTTTTTCATCAACAATCTTGCTATTTTTTGATGACAACGCCATTAATGACTTAATAAAAGGGTTCTCTGAGAATTGATAAATATGTCCAGTAGCAACCCAGTACTGTCCCCATAGAAAAATATTATAGTTTGCTGCCACATAGAATTATAGTGCCCTCATAGACATACATTGTATGTCTATGAGGGCACTGTAGAGCACTGTCATCCACATCCACCGCTGCAGAGCACTGCAACCTACATCCACTTCTGCAGGGCACTATTACTTACACATCCATCGCTGTACACCCACTGCCGCATACACAGTCTGCTGACCCCCCCAGTAAAAATATACTGACCGAACCACCAATAATTAAAAAGTGCCCTCTCTAGATAATGCCACAGTTCCCTCTGTAGATACTGCCACAGTGCCCTCTGTAGATAGTGTCACAGTGCCCTTTGTAGATAGTGTCACAGTGCCCTATGTAGATAGTGCCACACTGCCCTCTGTAGATAGTGCCATAGTGCCATCTGTAGATAGTGCCACACTGCTCTCTGTAGATAATGCCACACACTGCCCTCTGTAGAAAATGCCACACACTGCCCTCTGTAAATAATGCCACACACTGCCCTGTAGGTAGTGCCACACTGTCCCCTGTAGGTAGTGCCACACTGTCCCCTGTAGGTAGTGCCACACTGCCCTCTGTAGATAGTGCCACACTGCCCTCTGTAGGTAGTGCCACACTGCCCTCTGTAGATGTTGCCACAAACCACTTTGGAGATCATCACACACACAGTCCCTATAGATAGTACCACATCCACCCTATAGGAGTGGAATCCCAAGCCAGAGCATGTCGACGCACTGTCCTTGGATTCCTTTGCTGTAGAATGGCCCAAACACACCCCACCCTGCTGACAGCACCACACACCCCCTCCATGTGGGTAGCTCCATTGCGACTCCCTCCTCGACCAGGGTGTGTAACACTGTCAAAAGTGGGGTGTGTGGGGTGCTTCTACAGAGGGTTTCCACTACATGGGACTGTCGGGCCACTGCTCACCAGTGCGTCCGCATCGCGGGAGGACTGACGTCATGAAGGAGCGCTCCTCCTTCCGTCCGCTCTCTCCTCTCCCCATGGGCCACAGATGACAGCCTCAGGGGTCGTGTGCTTGAGACCACTGTCATAGATTAAATAACAGCAAGCAATTCAGAAAGAAAGTATGTGGAAGAGGTCCTCCAGCTCACCTGACACTTGATGTGTGTGTCGTAGTCATCGCACGGGCTCTCGTGTCGGCACACGTTGGGTATAGGCAGGTAAAGGCAAAGGGCTGAGTCCAGCGATAAGAAGATAAAATGGAAACTAATTCCGAGTTTACTAGAGTTTCAATTTAAAAGGTCCAATAGTTTGGAGTCCTGGTGTGCAAATAGAAGGATATGACGGTCCAGTCTTGGGGCCTACGCGTTTCAGACGTTGAGCACGTCCTTAATCATGGCTGTTGTCCAGACATGTTAATCAAGCTCAGTTGTCCAGAAATTACTGGTGGAGGTTGGCAACTCTGATCTGTCCTGATGGAGACAACTGGAGATGGGTGCCAGGCATTAAGCTTTCTTTACAGGTCCTGTCAAAATAAACATTTTGTCTAGAAACAGAATTGATTTGTTCCACTGAGACAGTAAGGCTGCTTGTAGATCTCTGGAGTGAGCCTGAATCTAGGCCACACTATGGATACAGGATCTTAGGGAAACCATTAATGACATGGTGGTTCTTATAGAGACCTGTCTCTGGTGGATTAGGAAAGATAGTTTTTCCCCTCAAGGAGATTTTTTTGTCTAAGGGGAGAAATTATATTTGTCTGTGGCAATTTAGAAAAACTCCCAGAAACACTTTGGATATGGCTGGACAAATGTTTGATTTTTTTTATTTATTTATTATCCATTCAAAATTCTTTAGAATTTGAGAGATTTTGGGAGATTTTTTTATAAAAGACAGCTGTTGAAGCCACTAGGTGAAGGTCATCGATATAGGGTAAAACATGATTGTTTTGCATTCTTAGAAAGGCCACTTCTTCTGCCATTACTATGGAAAAGATCCTGGGAGCTGAGTAAATCCCGAACGGAAGTGCATTGAATTCATAGTGGAGAAAATCCTTATTTTGAAAAATTGTAAATCTCAAAAATTTTTGCTAAATGCGATGAATTGGAATATGGTAGTATGCATCTTGAAGATCCACTATTGCCTTATGAAGTCTTCTCTTTTTAACAGAATGGTGGATTTTATGGATATCATTTTACATTTATGGTAAGATACATATTTATTTAGTGGTTTCAGATTTATTATTATCCTGGATTCACCATTGGGTTTCTGGACTAGGAATAATCGAGAATAGTGACTGGTATCTCTTTCTTCTGTTGGTACCAGATATATGACTTTCTGACATAAAAGGTTCCACCTTCTCCTAAGGCAATGTGGTATGTGCTGGCAGATGAGTGCCAACCATCTTTGTGGGGGGATAAGACACAAATTCTGAACCCTTCCGAGATGTAGAACAGGATCCATTGTTTTAAGAACATCTAATTCCTACCACTCACAATTATGGTGTCATAGGCAGTTCTGATTTAGCTTCTGATTAAGCATAATTGTAACGTCTATGGCCGCGGTATGTCGTTCTAACTTACCCTTTGATGACCGTGGCCATGGATGTCCTGCTGCTGAAATGGGAAAGCACAAAGCTTGGTTTTTGATACTTGAGCTCCAGACCACATCTTCAGCCACATGGTTCTTCCGATGGTATTAGACTGAACAGCAGCCCTGGAAACAGTTTTTTCAGATTTTGCCGCTGTGTCAGCCAAAAACCCAGTAGCTTTGGATAAGCGAGGAATAGACGCAATTATATCTACCTTGGCAGTACCGTCCCTGAGATATATTTCGAGCTAGTTCAGCCAGCTGTGCATGGATCTTGCCACATAGGTGGCCCGTATATTAACCTGAAGAAGACTGAGATGGATTCCCAAGCCTTCCTAGCTAAAGGGTTCTTTAACTTGGAAGATTCTTCAAAAGTATAAAAAAAAATATGTCCCCTGCTTTGGTGACCTGAATGTCAATCTTAGGGACATCCATGCAACTTACTTTATCTTCCTCTAATGGAAATCTATCTTTAATTTATGCAGGTAGAGAAAGTTTTTTTGGGGGAATTTTTATTCATCCTTAATTAATCCTAAAAAAATTTAATGAACAGAAAAAACTTGCTTTTTCCTTGCACGCAGACATTTAATCTTGCACCAACTGTGGTTTCTGTAGATCCTTTAGCCCCTTGGTACTACGTACTGCACTAATAATGTCTTTCATAGATTCTGAAGATAAATAATATTTTTATTCTTTTTTGGGAATAGAAGTACATGGTAATTACCCCTCCTCGAAAAACTCCCTAGATATAGAGGGAGATAACTGCTCCATCAGAGTCATATTCAACATTTTAATTTTCTTAGGGGCTGGGGGAGGCTTAGAGCGAAGATATGTTTGTGAAAAGGTGGCTAGTCAATTTCCTGCCTGACTAAACCTTTGATTTCATCCATTAGGGAAGATTGTTCCTCTTTAAGAATTTTTTTCTATAAAATTCTGGCAAAGGGATTCCTTGTTATTAGAAAATAACCATTTAGAACAAACTACACACTTGAGAGAGTTAGTTGTTTCCTGGCTTATTGAGGGAAATCTTTATCTCCCTAAAAAATAGAGGGAAGGGACATCAGAAACAAAATCCCAACCTTCAATACTTAACCCATACCAGGAAACACTTACTGGGTTGGGAATCACGCTGAGCTCCAAAGAGCTAAGTTTGGAGCTGGACTTCTCTGGTTTCCAACATTTTAACAGCAGAAGGATACCTTATAGTCCTGCCTGAACGGCAGTTTGCTCTTGGCCAGGTGACCTCTTATCTTGACCACTGGGACCACGTGACCTCTGGAACCTCCTCCTCCTTATGTATGTTGGAGACGCCATGACCCGTGACTCGCTGGGCGCAACCATCTTGGCGTCGCGACGTCACTGCAGATTCATGTCAGATGCGACACTGAAGGTGACGTTGCATGCGTTCCACCTTGAAGCACATGCTAAGAAGAGTGAAGGAGGAGGTACTTCCCCATCGGAAGCGCGCAGCTGGGACCCGGAGGACCAAAGCCAACCGATACCTAGAGCTCTGCTTTATTCTATAGCGCAGGCAAGCTCTAGGAGAACCCACTGGATCCATGTGCAAGAAAATAAAAATTCCTGACTAAGCTCCACACACTGGAAAAACAAATAAAAGAAAACAAACATACTAGCATGCCAAGGCTTTATCTCCATGGAAGCTATCTCTTGCTTGCCCCTAATAGGGACAGGTAAAACACTGAAGTGGTGGAGGTAGGGGGGTATTTAACCTCTTGCATTTCCTGTCCCTGTTAAAGGTGGAGCCCTAACATACTCCTGTTATGGAGGGTACATTTGAGAAAATCATAATAACTCTACCTCGATAAATAAAGTTGTGTAAAGTGATAGAAATGTTTTCCTCAAAATTCTGACATAGCTATTTTTAAAAGAAAATGTTTCTTTAAGGTCATAATGGAAAGGTGGATTAATGTGCACAGACATTTACTTAAAAGTGCACTTTTTCTATATTTGTTGAAATAATGATTTATGGGCAGGCTTCTTGCTCATGCAAGAAAAGTATTTGATTGTGCTATAAAATGTTTTATTGCAAATGAGAAAAAAAGCCCTTGGCCATGGAAATGGCAGTGTAGAATGGCAGTAAATGAGTTAAATGTTCTTTTATTTGAAACTGCTTCTATGAATGTAGACTGAACTTCTTCTGTTCACAATGTTTAGTTCTTACTAACTTCCTACATGTGGTATGATTTAATAAACATTCATGCAAATTAGATTTCATATCTAATATGTGCAAGAAAAAAAAACCTATATATAAAAATATACACAGTAAACCTCCTATAACTCTGCATGAATGGAACCTTGCAGGTGCTAAATTAATAAATTTTCTGAATAATTGGAAGTTTGGAGACATGTATTCGGCCATAACAGTAAACCACCTGCCTTACATTGTCTATGACCCCCGTGTTCAACCAAAACAGCTCTTACCCGTCGAGACATGAACTCTACAAGACCTCTAAAGGTGTCCTGCGGAATCTGGCATCAAGACGTTAGCAGCAGATCCTTTAAGTTCTGTAAATTATGGGGAGGGGCCTTCATGGATCCATTTTTCCAGCACATCCCACAGATACTTAATCGGATTAAGATTTTAGGATTTTGGAGTCTAAGTCAACACCTTGAACTTTTTGTCACGTTCCTCAAGCCATTTCTGAAACATTTTTTGCACTGTGGCGGGGCACATTATCCTGCTGAACGAGGTCACTGCCATTACGAAATACCATTTCCATAAAAGGGTGTACTTGGTCTGCAACAATGTTAAGGTAGGTTGTACAAAGTAACATCTGCATGATTGCCAGGACCAAAGTTTTTCCAGCAGAACATTGCCTAGAGCCTCACACTGTCTCCGTCGGCTTGCCTTCTTCTCGTAATGCATCCTAGTGCTATCTCTTCCATAAGTAAAGCAAACACACCCCCACGACCATCCACATGATGTAAAAGAAAATGTGATTCATCAGACCAAACCACTTTCTTCTATTACTCCTTGGTCCAGTTCTGATGCTCACGTGCCCATTGTAGGTGCTTTCAATACAAAGGAATGCCTGCCGGCAAAAGAAGCCCTCTTTTCCAACTATAAATAGATTAAAATAACAAAATTTTATTAGGCTATTGTAGCAAAGGACAGACTACACAGAAATTAAAAGAATCAAGTCCGTAGCTGACAATGATTAGCATAGTGCAGTATATGACGACTCTATTGTGGGGGTACGGAGTGTCAGCGGCTGCAGAACGCCGCACTCAAGTCCACAGATTTATTCTCAGAGGTCAGCAGGAACATGTATTACAATTTCAAGGGAAGCCCCCCCTGACATGTTTCGCCACAGATGTAGCGTCTTCAGGGGTATCGGGAATAATGACGGCGCGCCGCGAATTTTTCAGAACTAAATACACTAAAGATCAGCTGCACGTGTCCAATCATTATGGCCTAGACCAACAGGAAACAGGATAGAGGACCGAGCCTCCACCCTTATAATGGACAGATAGTGCTGCGAATGGTAGGTTCAGCACGAACCACCAATGCGATATCGCGTGTGAATGCATGCGCAGTAGGAAATATGATAGAAACAGAAGTAGAACATTACGGTCAAGAGAAAGGCCGGGCCTCGGCGCATGCGCGAAAAAGTGGGCATAGAATGTCAATAGAGCCGAGCGCGATTGATGGATAGCAGTGAGAGTCAGTGTACATCTCACCAACAGCAGCAGTGTGCAAGGCCAATGCCAGAGGGACATATGTAATGATCAGCATTGTAAAAGGACAAAAATTGCCAATGTATCAATTTTGTGCAAAAAGGTGGAAATAACCTATTTCCATGAATTAGTACAATGTTAGCACTAGAGACAATGGCAACAATTATCATAATCAGATCGTAGTGGTAATTCGTACAAAGAAAAACCGCAGGCAGTAGCCGTCAGGGAAGATAGTCTGAATCAGAGAGTTATAATAAATAAAGTATTAAACTATGAAGTAATAGGGAATGGCAAAGTAAATAAGTTATAAACGTTACTGTTTTAGTACCAGAGCATCTTTTAGGGTAAACATGAATACATAAATACAAGCTAGCCAGCTTGATGGTAGTCAAGCATGGTCAGAGCAAAGATGCTGGAAAGATATGTATATATTAAATGAAAAGGATGTCCAAAAGTTCAAAGAAACGCCGCGAAAGTAAACCCCTCATTAAGGCCACCCAGGCTAAGAGACCCCAAGCGATGGATCCAACGTGCCTCCTCCTGTAGCAATCTGCGATCCAAGTTGCCTGCTCTGGGGCCAAGTTTAATCTGAGTAATACCCCAGAATTGTAGTGAGCGAACGTCCCCGCCATGTTCGAAACGGATATGTCTAGACAATGGTGTGTCATCTTTATGATTTATGGTACTCAAATGTTTTAGAAATTCTCCTCCTTAGTTCCTGTATAGTTTTACCCACATACAGCTTAGGGCACGGACATTTTGCTACATAAATTACACCCTTGCTCTGACAGTTGATGAATTGTCTAACTTGGTAAGATCTACCATCAAGTGGGTTAGTAAATTGTTTAACAGTAGGCATTAGATGACAAAAAGAGCATCGACCACATGGATGGGAACCAATAGCTGATGATTTCAGCCAGCATTTTGGTACAACAGTAAATCTAGAGTGATGGCTGTGCACCAGGTAGTCACGCAGGTTCTTACCTCTACGATAGGTTATACTGGGGGTAGGGGGAACAACATCCTGAAGGTCAGGGTCTGCCAAAAGGATTGGCCAATGTCGATGTAAGATCTCACGAACCTGTTGAGAACCAGTGTCGAAAGTACCAAAACATCTGATGTTGGTTGATACTACAGGTTTAGTGGTAGTCATAGATTGTTTCCGTTCGCATAACAGTTCCTTTCTATCTGTGGCCCTTGCCCTAGAATATGCTTTGTGTAGCCATTTCTTAGGGTATGCTCGTGCCAGAAATTTGGAGAAAAGTCCATCACACTCCAATTGGAAGGACCGCTCATCGGAGCAGTTCCTTTTTGCTCGGAGGTATTGCCCTATAGGGATGCCCTTCTTTAGGGCGGGAGGATGGTAGCTTTCCCAATGTAATAGACTATTAGTTGTTGTTGGTTTTCGTGAGATATCAGTATGGACACCACCAGCAGGGTCCAGGGAGATTTTAAGATCCAGGACAGTGATCTCTTTTTTATGTATAACGTGGGTGAATTTCATGCCCACCTGATTGTTATTAAGCGTGTCCATGAAATCATGAAATAAAATGAAGTCACCGTCCCATAGGAGGAGAATATCGTCGATATATCTCCCCCAGAAAAAGATATGACAGGTGTAGGGAGCTAGTATATCAGTGAAAACTATGGTGTCTTCCGACCATCCGAAAAATAAATTTGCGTATGTTGGTGCACAGACGGTGCCCATGGCCGTTCCTTTTATCTGCTGATAACGTTTTTGGTCAAATAGAAAGTAGCTGTGTGTCAAAAGAAATTTAAGTAGTGGCATTAAGAATTTATTATGTGCATGGAATTGAGTGCCCTTTGTACTCAGAAAGTGTGCAACTGCAGTGAGGCCAAATTTATGCTGAATGTTGGTGTAGAGAGATTCAACATCAATACTAGCAATAAATGTGGAGGAAGTAACGTAAATCTCCTAGATCCTGTTGATGGTGTCCTTAGTATCTTTCAGGAATGACGGCAGAGAAGTAACAAAGGGTGAGAGAATCTCGTCTAGATACATACTGATACCTTGGGTAAGGCTATCATTACCGGACACAATGGGCCTACCTGGAACTGGGTGGGATGCCTTATGGATCTTAGGCAGAGCATAGAAGGTTGCCAACGTAGGAAAAGGATTATAGATCCGTTTGAATTCCTCGCCGGTGATCATGCTCTGTGTCTTTGCTTCATCAAGTAGCGTATTGAGCTCCTTAAGAAACAAATCAGTGTTTTTTTTTTCAAGAATGATGTAAGTGGTGGTATCGTCCAGTAATCTATCATCCATAGCAACATAATCGTCCAAGTTCATGACCACAATGTTGCCCCCTTTGTCAGAGGATTTAATGGTAATTTGGTAATTGTGGCAGAGTTCGTCTAATGCCACTCTTTCCGGTTCGCTGAGGTTAGCAAGTGATCTAGTTCTATCCAATTTAATTCTTTTCAGATCTGCACATACCAACTTGACGAAAACATCAATATGGGCATATTGTGAGAATGGTGGAGTGAGTTTCAACTTAGGACACAGCGAGGAGAAAGGACCAACAGCTGCAATGGGCCCAACTTCATTTTCATATAGGAGAGTTTCAAGGTCTCTGAGTGTGTCGATTTCGGTCCTATCAATATCCCCCGTACCTAATGTATTGTTTTTAAAATATTTATGTAGGGCCACCTTTCTAGCAAATAGGTTCACATCCTTTGTCCAGACAAATTCGTCGAACAAAGGGGTAGGGGTAAAGGATAGACCTCTACGTAATAGTGTCAACTGGGAGTCATTGAGGTGAACGGAGCATATGTTATACACCTGCATTTCGTCGCTTCTGGTTGGGACAGAGGGAGTGGATTGTGCTGCTGTTAGCTCAGGTTCCACCGAGGATTGGTAGTTCCTAAAAAAGGAAACGTATTGAGGGGTCCACTTGTGTTGTTGGTAGTGCCGGTAGGGCATTTGGTAGTTGTAGAATTTTGGCTGGAAACGATGCCAGTTGTTCGAGGGGTTGATGGTATAATTGAGGTAGCAGAAACTGCCGGTATAGAGAAGGCTGATAATTAGAGATGAGCGAACTTATCAAAAGTTCGGTTCGGCTAGTTCGCCGAATTTCACAAAAAAGTTCGGTTCGGACCGAACTAGTTCTGACCGAACCTGTCACTTACGTGCGCCGAGCATGCTACTGTCCAGGGTGCTGATAGAGTTAATGGGCTGCACTAACTCTTTCAGCAACCTTCACAGTACATGCTCGGCGCGCGGAAAATACCATTTAAATGTAATAAAAAAATAAAAATTATACGTTCGTACTTACTTTCCTCCTGTCCGGCCTCCAGCGATGACGTTTCATCCCTTTCGCCGCTGCAGCCAATCACAGGCTGTAGTGGCGGTCACGCACGTCAGGATGACGCTTCATCCCACGTGACCGCCTCTGCAGCCAATCACAGGCTGCAGCGGCGACATGGATGAAACGTCATCGCTGGAGGCCGGACAGGAGGAAAGTAAGTATGAACGTATTATTATTATTTTTTGGCATGTATGTATGTTGGCATGTATGTATGTATGTATATCTGTGCATGTATGTTTGCATGTATGTTGGCATGTATGTATATATGTGCATGTTTGTATGTATATTTGCATGTATGTATGTATGTTTGCATGTATGTATTTTTGCATGTATGTTGTCATGTATGTATGTATGTTGTCATGTATGTATATATGTGCATGTGTGTATGTATATTTGTATGTATGTATGTATGTTTGCATGTATGTTTGCATGAATGTATGTTTGCATGTATGTATGCATGTTTGTATGTATATTTGCATGTGTGTATATATATATGTATGTATGTTGTCATGTATGTATGTATGTATGTATGTTGTCATGTATGTATATATGTGCATGTATGTTGGCATGTATGTATATATGTGCATGTGTGTGTGTATGTATGTATGTATATTTGCATGTATGTATGTATGTTGTCATGTATGTATGTATATATGTGCATGTATGTTTGCATGTATGTTGGCATGTATGTATACATGTGCATGTTTGTATGTATATTTGCATGTATATATGTTTGCATGTGTGTATGTATGTTTGCATGTATGTATGTTTGCATGTATGTATGTTGTCATGTATGTTTGTATGTATGTTGTCATGTATGTATGTATAGATGTGCATGCATGTATGTTTGCATGTTTTTATTTTTGCATGTATGTTTGCATGTATGTTTATATATATATGTGCATGTTTGTAATTATGTTTGCATGTATTTATGTTTGCATGTATATTTGTGCATGCTTGTATATATGTATGTATGTATCTTTGCATGTTTGTTTGTATGTATGTATGTTTTCATGTGTGTGTGTATGCATGTATGTATGATAGTTTGCATGTATATATGTGTGTATGTTTGCATGTATGTATATTTGCATGTATATATGTGCATGCTTGTATATATGTATGTATGTTTGTATATATGTATGTATATTTGTATATATGTATGTATGGCCATGTATGATACTGTCTGCTGGCGCCCTGTATCTAAGTCAACTTCACGGCAGGCTTCTATACATGGTATAACAGTCAGTATCACACATTAAACTGAATCTAAGCCTACGACATGTTTTATTTCATTATTTTTTTTTTCCACAGGTTTGGTGTTTGGACTACGTCGGTTTCGAGGACTACTTCGATGACGGTTTTTTTTCTACAATAAAATGGTTAATGAGGGTTGTGTTGGGGGTGCTTTATTTCAATAAAATATTTTATCTATATCTTTGTCTTTTTCTTTTCAAATTTTATTATTACCACTTTAGTAATGGCCGCTGTCTGAGTGACAACATCCATTACTAATGCGAGGCTTAGTGTTAGCCGGTGCAGAGGCTAACACTAACCACCATTATTACCCCGGTACCCAAAACCACCAGGGGTGCCGGGAAGAGCCAGGTACGATCCAGTACCCGACCATCTGTTGTGATGGTCGGGCCCTGGGGCGGCCGCAGGCTGGTATTATGAGGCTGGGAAGGGCCAAAAACAGTGGACCTTCCCACCCTTGTAATGCTAGGCTGCTGCTGCTGTGTTGTATCTGGCTGGTTATAAAAGTGGGGGGGACCCCACGTCATTTTTTTAAATTATTTATTTATTTACATTTTTTTTTTTAAAAAGACATGGGGTTCCACCCAATTTATCATAACCAGCCACATACAACAGTGTTATTAGCCTGGGAATGGACAAAACCAGTGGCCCTTCCCACCCATGTAATGCCAGACTGCTGCGGCCTTGTATATGGCTGGTTATTAAAAATGTGGGGGACCCGTCTATTGCTAAATTTGTTAAATTCCAAAAAAAAAACGACGTGGGGGTCCCCCCCATTTTTATAACCAGCCCGATACAACACAGCAGCAGCAGCCTAGCATTACAAGGGTGGGAAGGTCCACTGATTTTGGCCCTTCCCAGCCTCATAATACCAGCCTACGGCCGCCCCAGTACCCGACCATCACAACAGATGGTCGGGTACTGGATCGTACCAAGCTCTTCCCGGCACCCCTGGTGGTGGTGGGTACCGGGGTAATAATGGGTGGTTAGTGCTAGCCTCTGCACCGGCTAACACTAAGTACCGCCTTAATAATGGACGCTGTCAATCAGCCAACTGCCATTATCTAGGCACTAATAAAGTTTGAAAAAAAAACACAAAGACAATTCTTTTTTATTGAAATAAGAAATCCCCAACAAAACCCTCGTTAACCATTTTATTAAAATTTGAAAAAACGCAGATCTACGCAGTAGTCCAACGAATCGTAGATGTAGTCCAATCGGTACATCAAAATCTGCAACAACATAAAAAAACAGTTATCAATGTGAACAATACCAATACTTCTACTCACCTACACACATATATACACGCACACACAAACAAACAACCATACACAGACACACACATATATACACAAACACAACAAGATATACACACACACATAAACAGACAAACACACACATATACACGAACTCACACATATACAAACAAAAACACACATATCCAAACACACACACACACAGTTATACACACATACACGAACACATATACACAAACACATATACAAACAAAAACACACATACCCAAACACACATATACACAAACACATATACACAAACACACCCATATATACACACAAACACACACCCATATACACACATATACACATATACAAAAACACACACAAACATCTACACACAAACATATACACAAATACACCCATATATACACAAACATATACACAAAACACATATACACAAACACACCCATATATACACACACACATATAAAAACAAAAACAGACAGTCACATACCCAAACACACATATATACACAAACACACACATACACAAACACGGTTTCTTTTAAATGCTGCTGGGGAACCCGCTCGATCCACTATATAAGGCTGCGCTACAGTGCAGCATTTAAAAGAAACAGGATCCTGACCTGTCCATAGAGTTTAAGGCAGCACAGAGTATTTCAGGAGATAAGCATGCAGATTCAGTGCTGCTGCGAACTCTGCTCTTACCATTACGTAGCTCTCAGTCTGTTACCTCTCCTCCACTCCTGTCCTCCAGAACACCTTCACATGATTGGCAAGTCACCACGTAATGGTAAGAGCAGAGTTCACAGCAGCACAGAGTATTTCAGGAGATGAGCGTGCGGATCTTGTGCGGGGTGGTGACTTGCCAATCATGTGAAGGTGTTATTGAGGACAGGAGTGGAGGAGAGGTAACAGACTGAGCTACGTAATGGTAAGAGCAGAGTTCACAGCAGCACTGAATCTGCACGCTCCTCTCCTAAAATACTCTGTGCTGCTGTGAACTCTGTTCTTACCATTACGTAGCTCAGTCTGTTACATCTCCTCCACTCCTGTCCTCTATAACACGTTCACATGATTGGCAAGTCACCACCACGCACAAGATCCGCACGCTCATCTCCCTGCACTGTGTTCGGTCCGGTACTTGCGGCCGAAATACGTCCGTCATTTACGGACGTAATTAGTGTGTGTGCACATACACTAAATAGTCACTGTTCAGGGTGCTGAAAGAGTTAACTGATCGGCAGTAACTGTTTCAGTACCCTGGACAGTGACTACCGATCACAGTACCTGTAAAAAAAAAGACGTTCATACTTACCGAGAACTTTCTGCTTCCTCCAGTCCGGTCTCCTGGCCGTTGCCTTGGTGACGCGTCCCTCTCGACATCCGGCCCGACATTCCTTGATGACGATGCAGCCTTGTGAGCGCTGCAGCCAATCACAGGCTGCCGCGGCCTCTGCAGCCAATCACAGGCTGCAGAGGCCTCTGCAGCCAATCACAGGCTGCCGCGTCAGAAAAGGTCGGACTGGTGGAAGAAGAGGGACTCGTCAACAAGACAACGACCGGGTACGTATGAAATGCTTTTTATTTTATTTTTAATCAGCAGCCTCTTTTCTCTATCAGTGATTGATAGAGATAAGTGGCTGCCGATTTGTATAATGTTTTTGACCGGGTTCGGTCAAAACGGGTTCGGCCGAACCCGGTGAAGTTCGGATTCGCTGCGAACCGAACTTTACCGGAAGTTCGGACCGAAACCGGGTTCGGTTGTCCCGGTTCGCTCATCTCTACTGATAATAATGAGGAATTGGAAGTAATAGTGGGAATCGGATTTGGCTGGCATTTAGTGTTTGATCTGGTCTGTACAGTACTTCTTTTGGAAGAATTGAATCTATTATTTTTTATTTTGCGTTTAGTGCCCAATCTAGAACTGGGAGAACACACAGATTCGTCGGTACCAGATACCTCGGAGTCAGAGAAATCTGTGAAGACCTGTACACGTTTAGGAGCAAAGTGTGACTGTGTTTTGTAAGTATATGCCTGACCAGTATCAAAATCTCTACGATCTCTAACGTACTTGAGATGCTTCCTCTCTTTTATCTCAGCTTGTAACCTTTCAATATTTTTTTGTAATTGAATCTCGCAGTTAATGAATTCACTTAGAGTATTAAATCCCTGAATATCCCGAATTTCCTTCTCCAACTGGAGAGCAGTTTTATTATGGTCACGTTTTTCAAAGTCCAAGATGTATTGCAATAACCGCAAGGAGCTCTCAGTGAGAAGCTCCTCCCAGCCTTTAACAAATTCTGTGTCACTACGATAAGAATTGGGGGTGATATTAACCTCTTCCCTCTTTGGCCGCTTTTGACCTTCCTGACAGAGCCTAATTTTTCAAATCTGACATGTTTCACTTTATGTGGTAATAACTCCGGAATGCTTTTACCTATCCAAGCGATTCTGAGATCGTTTTCTCGTGACACATTGGACTTTATGTTACTGGCAAAATTTGCCCAATACATTCAGTATTTAATTGTGAAAAACACCAACATTTAGCGAAAAATTGCAAAAATTAGCATTTTTCTCAATTTAAATGTATCTGCTTGTAAGACAGGCAGTTATACCACACAAAAATGTTGCTAACTAACATCCCCCATATGTCTACTTTAGATTGGCATCGTTTTTTGATCATCATTTTATTTTTCTAGGACGTTACAAGGCTTAGAACTTTAGCAGCAATTTCTCACATTTTCAAGAAAATTTCAAAATGCTATTTTTACAGGGGCCAGTTCAGTTGTGAAGTGGCTTTGAGGTCCTTAGATATTAGAAACATCAAATAAGTCACCCCATTTTAAAAACTACACCACTGAAAGTATTCTAAACAGCATCTAGAAAGTTTCTTAACTCTTTAGACATTGCGCAGGAATTAAGGCAAAGTAGAGGTGAAATTTACAAAGTTCATTATTTTTTTCCAGAAATTCATTTTGAATCCATTTTTTTTGTACCACAGAATCTTTTACCCAAGAAATGCAACTCAATATTTATTGCCCATGTTCTGCAGTTTTAGGAAATATCCCACATATGGCCCTCGTGTGCTACTGGACTGAAGCACCGGCCTCAGAAGCAAAGGAGCACCTGGTGGATTTTGGGCCTCCTTTTTATTAGAATATATTTTAGGCACCATGTCAGGTTTGAACAGGTCTAGTGGAACTAAAACAGTGGAAACCCCCCAAAAGTGACCCCATTTGGGAAACTACACCTCTCGAGGAATTTATCTAGGGGTGTAGCAAGCATTTTGACTGGCCAGTTTTTTTGCAAACATTTTTGGAACTAGGCCATGAAAATGAAAATCTACATTTTTTCAAATAAAATGTAGGTTTAGCTAATTTTTTTTCATTTCCAAAAGAAGTAAAGTAGAAAAAGCACCACAACATTTGTAGAGCAATTTCTGTCGAGTAAAACAATACCCCACATGTGGTAATAAACGGTTGTTTGGACACACGGCAGGGCTTAGAATGGAAAGTGCGCCATTTGGCTCTTGGAGCTCAAATTTAGCAGGAATGGTTTGCGGAGGCCATGTCGCATTTGCAAAGCCCCTGAGGTGACAAAACAGTGGAAACCCCCAACAAGTGACCCCATTTTGGAAAATATACCCCTCGAGGAATTTATCTAGGGGTGTAGCAAGCATTTTGACTGGCCAGTTTTTTTGCAAAAAATTTTTGGATCTAGTTCATGAAAATGAAAATCTCAATTTTTTCAAATAAAATGTAGGTTTAGCTATTTTTTTTTCATTTCCAAGAGAACTAAAGTAGAAAAAGCATCACAACATTTGTAGAGCAATTTCTCCCGAGTAAAACAATACCCCACATGTGGTAATAAACGGTTGTTTGAACACACGGCAGGGCTTAGAAGGGAAAGAGCGCCATTTGGCTCTTGGAGCTCAAATTTAGCAGGAATGGTTTGCGGAGGCCATGTCACATTTGCAAAGCCCCAGAGGTGACAAAACAGTGAAAACCCCCAACAAGTGACCCCATTTTGGAAACTATACCCCTTGAGGAAATTATCTAGGGGTATAGTGAGCATTTTGACCCCACAGGTTTTTTGCAGAAATTTTTGCAAGTAGGCTGTGAAAATGAAAATCTACATTTTTTCAAATAAAATGTAGGTTTAGCTAATTTTTTTTCATTTCCACAAGGACTAAAGGAGAAAAAGCACCATAAAATTTGTAAATAAATTTCTCCCGAGTAAAACAATACCCCACATGTGGTAATAAACGGCTGTTTGGACACACGGCGAGGTTGAGAAGGGAAAGAGTGCCATTTGGCTTTTGGAACTCAAATTTAGCAGGAATGGTTTGCGGAGGCCATGTCGCATTTGCAAAGCTCCTGAGGGGACAAAACAGTGGAAACCCCCAACAAGTGACCCCATTTTGGAAACTACACTCCATGAGGAAATTATCTAGGGGTATAGTGAGCCGTTTGACCCCACAGGTGTTTTACAGAACTTATTGGAAGTAGGCCGTAAAAATGAAAATCTACATTTTTTCAAAGAAAATGTAGGTTTAGGTATTTTTTTTTCATTTCCACAAGGACTAACGGAGAAATAGCACCGCAACATTTGTAAAGCAACTTCTCCCGAGTAAAACAATACCCCACATGTGGTCACAAACATCTGTTTGGACACACGGTAGGGCTCAGAATGGAAGGAGCACCATTTGGATTTTGGAATGGTTTCTGGGTGTCATGTCATATTTGCTGAGCCCCTGTAGTACTAGTACAGTGGAAACACCCCAAAAGTGACTCCATTTGGGAAACTGCACCCCCTGAGGAATCATCTAGGGGTATAGTGAAAATTTTGATCCCAAAGGTTTTCTGCTGAATTAATTAGAATTAAGCCATGAAAATGAAAAATATTTTTTTTTCCAACAAGATGAAGTTTTAGATACACATTTTTCATTTTTACAAGGAATAGAGAAGAAAAAGCACCCCAACATTTGTAAAGTAATTTCTCCCGAGTACGGTAACACCCCATATGTGGTTATAATCAGCTGTTTACATATATGGGAGCATTCAGAAGAAAAGGAGCAGTATTTATCTTTTGGACCGTAGATTTTGCTGGAATGGTTTGCGGACGCCATGTCGCATTTGCAAAACCCCTGATGTACCAAACAAAAGTGACCCCGTTTTAGAAACTACACCCCTAAAGGCATTTATCAATGGATGTAGTGACAATTTAGACTCCACAGGTGTTTTTCAGAAATGAATACGCAGTGGATTGTGCAAAGTGAAAATTGCAATTTCTCCACTGATCTGCCCATTCACAGCACAATATGTTGTGCCCCTAGAGAATCTTACCCCATAAATTGTTAAGCGGGTTCTCCCGGGTATGGTAATGCCTTACTTGTGGCCATAAATTGCTGTTTGGGCACACTGTAGGGCTAAGAAGGGAAAGACCGCCATTTTGAGCATGGATTTTGCTTGGTAATAGTTCTGTTTGGGGTTTTGCTGGTATTTCCGTTTATAATGTGGTGGCATATGTAAGCTGTGCGGAGTATATCAGGGGTAGAGATGAGCGAACTTTTCAAAAGTTCGGTTCGGCTAGTTCGCCGAATTTCACAAAAAAGTTCGATTCGGACCGAACTAGTTCGGACCGAACCTGTCACTTACGTGCGCCGAGCATGCTACTGTTTCGGGTGCTGATAGAGTTAATGGGCTGCACTAACTCTTTCAGCAACCTTGACAGTACATGCTCGGCGCGCGGAAAATACAATTTAAATGTAATAAAAAAATAAAAATGATACGTTCGTACTTACTTTCCTCCTGTCCGGCCTCCAGCGATGACGTTTCATCCCTTTCGCCGCTGCAGCCAATCACAGGCTGTAGTGGCGGTCACGCACGTCAGGATGACGCTTCATCCCACGTGACCGCCTCTGCAGCCAATCACAGGCTGCAGCGGCGACATGGATGAAACGTCATCGCTGGAGGCCGGACAGGAGGAAAGTAAGTATGAACGTATTATTTTTTTTTTGGGCATGTATGTATGTTTGCATGTATGTATGTATGTTGTCATGTATGTATGTATATATGTGCATGTATGTTTGCATGTATGTTGGCATGTATGTATATATGTGCATGTGTGTATGTATATTTGCATGTATATATTTGCATGTATGTTTGCATGTATGTATGTTTGCATGAATGTATGTTTGTATGTATGCATGTATGTATGTTTGCATGAATGTATGTTTGTATGTATGTATGTATGTATGTATGTATGTATGTTTGCATGAATGTATGTTTGCATTTATGTATGTTGTCATGTATGTATGTTGTCATGTATGTATGTTGTCATGTATGTATGTATATATGTGCATGTATGTTTGTATGTATATTTGCATGTATATATTTGCATGTATGTATGTTTGCATGTGTGTATGTTTGCATGTATGTATGTATGTTGGCATGTATGTATATATGTGCATGTATATTTGCATGTATATATTTGCTTGTATGTATGTATGTTTGCATGAATGTATGTATGTATGTATGTTTGCATTTTATGTATGTTTGCATGTATGTATGTTTGCATGTATGTATGTATGTCGTCATGTATGTATGTTGTCATGTATGTATATATGTGCATGTTTGTATGTATATTTGCATGTATATATTTGCATGTATGTATGTTTGCATTTAAGTATGTTTGCATGAATGTATATTTGCATGTATGTATGTATGTTGTCATGTATGTTGGCATGTATGTATACATGTTTGTATGTATGTATGTATGTATGTATGTATGTATGTTGTCATGTATGTTTGCATGTTTTTATTTTTGCATGTATGTTTGCATGTATGTTTATATATATGTGCATGTATGTAATTATGTTTGCATGTATTTATGTTTGCATGTATATTTGTGCATGCTTGTATATATGTATGTATGTATCTTTGCATGTTTGTATGCATGGTTTCATGTGTGTGTGTATGCATGTATGTATGATAGTTTGCATGTATGTATGTGTGTATGTTTGTATATATGTATGTATGTATGTATGTATGTTTGTTTGTATATATGTCTGTATGGCCATGTATGATACTGTCTGCTGGCACCCTGTATCTAAGTCAACTTCGTGGCAGGCTTCTATACATGGTATAACAGTCAGTATCACACATTAAACTGAATCTAAGCCTACGACATGTTTTATTTCATTTATTTTTTTTTTTTACAGGTTTGGTGTTTGGACTACGTCGGTTTCGAGGACTACTTCGATGACAGTTTTTTTTTCTACAATAAAATGGTTAATGAGGGTTGTGTTGGGGGTGCTTTATTTCAATAAAATATTTTATCTATATCTTTGTCTTTTTCTTTTCAAATTTTATTACTACCACTTTAGTAATGGCCGCTGTCTGAGTGACAACATCCATTACTAAGGCGAGGCTTAGTGTTAGCCGGTGCGATCCAGTACCCGACCATCTGTTGTGATGGTCGGGCTCTGGGGCGGCCGCAGGCTGGTATTATGAGGCTGGGAAGGGCCAAAAACAGTGGACCTTCCCACCCTTGTAATGCTAGGCTGCTGCTGCTGTGTTGTATCTGGCTGGTTATAAAAGTGGGGGGGACCCCCACGTCATTTTTTTTAAATTATTTATTTCTTTTATTTTTTTTTAAAAAAAGACATGGGGTTCCACCCAATTTATCATAACCAGCCACATACAACACAGTGTTATTAGCCTGGGAATGGACAAAACCAGTGGCCCTTCCCACCCATGTAATGCCAGACTGCTGCGGCCTTGTATATGGCTGGTTATTAAAAATGTGGGGGACCCAACGTCTATTGTTAAATTTGTTAAATTCAAAAAAAAAAACGTGGGGTCCCCCCCATTTTTATAACCAGCCCGATACAACACAGCAGCAGCAGCCTAGCATTACAAGGGTGGGAAGGTCCACTGTTTTTGGCCCTTCCCAGCCTCATAATACCAGCCTACGGCCGCCCCAGTGCCCGACCATCACAACAGATGGTCGGGTACTGGATCGTACCAAGCTCTTCCCGGCACCCCTGGTGGTGGTGGGTACCGGGGTAATAATGGGTGGTTAGTGCTAGCCTCTGCACCGGCTAACACTAAGTACCGCCTTAATAATGGACGCTGTCAATCAGCCAACTGCCATTATCTAGGCACTAATAAAGTTTAAAAAAAACACAAAGACAATTCTTTTTTATTGAAATAAGAAATCCCCAACAAAACCCTCGTTAACCATTTTATTAAAATTTGAAAAAAACGTAGATCTACGCAGTAGTCCAACGAATCGAAGATGTAGTCCAATCGGTACATCAAAATCTGCAACAACATAAAAAAACAGTTATCAATCTGAACAATAACAATACTTCTACTCACCTACACACATATATACACGCACACACACACAAACAACCATACACAAACACACACATATACACAAACACACATATACACACATATAAACAAACACACCCATATATACACAAACACACACACATAAACACACACACCCATATACACAAACACACACATATACAAACACACACACAAACATCTACACACAAACATATATACAAATACACCCATATATATACACAAACACACCCATATATACACAAACACACACATAAACACACCCATATACACACATATACACAAACACACACATATACAAAAACACACACACACACAATCATCTACACACAAACATATACACATACACCCATATATACACACACATATATATACACAAACACATATACACAAACACACATAAACACAAACACACATATAAAAACAAAAACAGACAAAGACACATACCCAAACACACACACTGTTTCTTTTAAATGCTGCTGGGGAACCTGCTCGATCCACTATATAAGGCTGCGCTATAGTGCAGCATTTAAAAGAAACAGGATCCTGACCTGTCCATAGAGTTTAAGGCAGCACAGAGTATTTCAGGAGATGAGCGTGCAGATTCAGTGCTGATGTGAACTCTGCTCTTACCATTACGTAGCTCTCAGTCTGTTACCTCTCCTCCACTCCTGTCCTCAAGAACACCTTCACATGATTGGCAAGTCACCACGTAATGGTAAGAGCAGAGTTCACAGCAGCACAGAGTATTTCAGGAGATGAGCGTGCGGATCTTGTGCGGGGTGGTGACTTGCCAATCATGTGAATATCCCGAATTACATCCGTAATTAGTGCGTGTGAACACAGGGTATGTTCACACGCACTAATTACGGACGTAATTCGGGCGTTTTTGCCCCGAATTACGTCCAAAAATAGCGCCTCGATAGCGCTAACAAACATCTGCCCATTGAAAGCAATGGGCAGACGTTTGTCTGTTCACACGAGGCGTAATTTACGCGCCGCTGTCAAATGACGGCGCGTAAATAGACGCCCGCGTCAAAGAAGTGACCTGTCACTTCTTTGGCCGTAATTGGAGCCGTTATTCATTGACTCCAATGAATAGCAGCGCCAATTACGTCCGTAATGGACGCGGTGTTCAAGCGCCTGCATATGCCGTAACGGCTGAAATTACGGGGATGTTTTCAGGCGGAAACATCCCCGTAATTTCAGCCGTAACGGACGCTGTCGTGTGAACATACCCTTATAATGACAGCACGGCTTGTAAAAGCGGCCGGCTGCCCGTGGCCGGCCGTGCTCGTAATTACGAGTCGTAATTACGAGCACGACCCGTAAAATAAAAAAATAGAACATGTTCTATCTTTTTAACGGCACGGGCACCTTCCCGTGAGAAAACGGGAAGGTACCCATGGCTAACAGAAGTCTATGGGCCCGCTATTTCGGGTCGTAATTCCGATCCTTAATAACGGGTGTTTTTACGGTCGTGTGCATGAGGCCCCGTAATGACGGGTGGCTACATGTGTGCACCCGTCATTACGGCAGCGTTGCTAGGCGACGTCAGTAAATAGTCACTCTTCAGGGTGCTGAAAGAGTTAACTGATCGGCAGTAACTGTTTCAGCACCCTGGACAGTGACTACCGATCACAATATAGAGTACCTGTAAAAAAAAAAAGACGTTCATACTTACCGGGAACTCCCTGCTTCCTCCAGTCCGGTCTCCTGGCCGTTGCCTTGGTGACGCGTCCCTCGCGACATCCGGCCCGACATTCCTTGATGACGATGCAGCCCATGTGAGCGCTGCAGCCAATCACGGGCTGCAGAGGCCTCTGCAGCCAATCACGGGCTGCAGAGGCCTCTGCAGCCAATCACAGGCTGCAGAGGCCTCTGCAGCCAATCACAGGCTGCTGCGTCAGAAAAGAAGGTCGGACGGGAGGAAGAAGAGGGACTCGTCCGCAAGACAACGACCAGGTACGTATGAAATGCTTTTTATTTTATTTTTAATCAGCAGCCTCTTTTCTCTATCAGTGATTGATAGAGACAAGTGGCTGCCGATTTGTATAATATTTTTGACCGGGTTCGGTCAAAACGGGTTCGGCCGAACCCGGTGAAGTTCGGATTCGCTGCGAACCGAACTTTTCCGGAAGTTCGGACCGAAACCGGGTTCGGTTGTCCCGGTTCGCTCATCTCTAATCAGGGGTATATGTAATCTGTGCGGAGTATATCAGGGGTATATGTAATCTGTTCGGAGTCCATCAGGGGTATATGTAATCTGTGCGGAGTACATCAGGGCATAATAAGAGGGTATAATAATGGGGTAAATAATACAATCCATAGATGTGTGTTACGCTGTGAAGCGATCCGTTATGCACAGGCCGGTGTCACACTGATAAACGGTTTTCTTTCTTATCCCCCTTTTGTAACGCTCTGCACCTTTTGGGGACTTTTTCTCCTTCGTAGTTTGGGAAATATTGCTGGGAAAGTTTTGCGCTGGTATAATACGGGCGCCCTCGCTTCCAGCGGATGTGCCATGTCCCTTACCTTCCTAGTTCCTCAATACTAGGGCCCTGAAACTGAAGGAATGTTCCCCTCCGGCCTGCGCATTGAGATGTTTTTCATCACCGCATTACTAGCGCCATAACTTTTTTATTTTTCGGTAGATGGAGCTGTGTGCGGGCTTGTTTTTTGCGAGACGGGCTGTAGATTTTATTGGTACCATTTTAGAACACATACGACTTTTTGGATCACTTTTTATTTCATTTTTTGGTAAAGGAAATTACCAAAAACAAGCAATTTTGGAATAGTTTTTTATTGTTTTTTTTATCGGCATCCACAGTGGGCCCTAAATTACTTGTTAGCTTTATTCTGCGGGTCGATACGATTACGGCGATACCAAATTTATATAGTTTTTTTTATGTATTGCAGCTTTTGCACAATAAAATCACTTTTTTTATAAAATCATTTGTTTTCTGTGTCGACATTCTAAGACCCATAACTTTATTATTTTTGCGTGCACAAAGCGGTGTAAGGGATTATTTTTTGCGGCACGGATTGTCGTTTTTTATTAGTACTATTTTGGAGTAAATGTGACTTTTTGATCACTTTTTATAGCATTTTTGGAAGGAGATGTGACCTAAAAACAAAGATTCTGGCGTTGTTTTTCATGGTTTTTTTTACGGCGTTCACCGTGCGTGATAAATTACATAATTGTTTTGTAGTTTGGGTCGTTACGTACGCGGCGATACCAATTATATATAGTTTTTTTTATGTATTGCGGCTTTTGAACAATAAAATCACTTTTTATAAAATCATTTGTTTTCTGTGTCGCCATATTCTAAGACCCATAACTTTTTTATTTTTGCGTGCACGAAACGGTGTCAGGGATTATTTTTTGCGGGACGGATTGTCGTTTTTATTAGTACTATTTTGGAGTAAATGTGACTTTTTGATCACTTTTTATAGCATTTTTTGGAAGGAGATGTGACCTAAAAAACAAAGATTCTGGCGCTGTTTTTCATGTTTTTTTTTTACCACGTTCACCGTGCGGGATAAATTACATAATAGTTTTGTAGTTTGGGTCGTTACGGACGCGGCGATACCAATTATGTATCGTTTTTTTTTATTTTTACGTTTTTTCCCATAATAAAAGACTTACTATGGGAAAAAGTCAGTTTAGCTTTATTTTTATTTGAAATGTGTGTGTGTTTTTATTGTTTTACCACATTTTTATTAACTTTTTTTTACTTTTTTTACTAGTCCCACTAGGGGACATGAGGGCCTGATGCCCCGATCGCTACTCTAATACACTGCACTACATACGTAGTGCAGTGTATTAGCGCTGTCAGTTATTCACTGACAGCAAGCCTATGAGGACTCGCCGCAGGCGGGTCCTCATCGGCTCCCGTACAAGGCAGACTCGGACGCCATTTTCTGGCGTCCGATTGCCACAGCAACCCAGCGATTGCATCACTGGGTTGCCCATCGGGTGAAAACCTAACAGATGCTGCGCTCTATTGAGCGCAGCATCTGAGGGGATAATCTGCCGGATCGGAGAATAGCTCCGGTCCTGGCAGTTACAAGAGGGTGCCAGCTGTATAATACAGCTGTCACCCCGCGGTGATGGTGCCGGCTCTGCTTCTGAGCTCGCACCATCACTGCGCCGTACATATACGGCGCTTTGCGGGAAGCACCTCCCGACAGCGCCGTATATATACGGCGGATGTCGGGAAGGGGTTAATGCAGAGCCCCCTATACACAATTTTCTGTTGTATATAGGTCTCAAGGCTAGCAAGTCCCCAACAGGATCTAATGTATTTCTGTTTATTTTTAGATCTTTAAAAGCAGTGTGTATATCAAACTGATGTAATGGGATATTGTCTGTAGAAAATACATATGCTGCCTCCGTGGACAGTGTTTCTGAATTGATCCTTTTGGACAGGAAACCTGCCATAATCCTAAATATATAATATAAATGAAGTTCCAAATTTTTAGAACAAGCTCCAGAAAATATGGCTGATTAACCCTGCAATTATTAGCAAACACTGGAGAGATGGACCCCAATAGTTGGTGGGCGAATTAGGAATCAATACAAAGGAATGCCTGCCGGCAAAAGAAGCCCTGTTTTCCAACTATAAATAGATTAAAATAACAAAATTTAATTAGGCTATTGTAGCAAAGGACAGACTACACAGAAATTAGAAGAATCAAGTTCGTAGCTGACAATGATTAGCATAGTGCAGTATATGACGACTCTATTGTGGAGGTACGGAGAACGCCACACTCAAGTCCACAGATTTATTCTCAGAAGTCAGCAGGAACATGTATTAAAATTTCAATGGAAGCCCCCCCGACATGTTTCGCCACAGATGTAGCGTCTTCAGAGGTATCGGGGCTAATGACGGCGCGCCGCGGATTTTTCAGAACTAAATACACTAAAGATCAGCTGCACGTGTCCAATCATTATGGCCTAGGCCAATAGGAAACAGGATAGAGGACCGAGCCTCCACCCTTATGATGGACAGATAGTGCTGCGAATGGTAGGTTCAGCACGAACCACCAATGCGATATCGCGTATCAACGTATGCGCAGTAGGAAATATGATAGAAACAGAAGTAGAACATTACGGTCAAGAGAAAGGCCGCGCCTCGGCGCATGCGCGAAAAAGTGGGCATAGAATGTCAATAGAGCCGAGCGCAATTGATGGATAGCAGTGAGAGTCAGTGTACATCTCACCAACAGCAGCAGTGTGCAAGGCCAATGCCAGAGGGACATATGTAATGATCAGCATTGTAAAAGGACAAAGATTGCCAATGTATACATTTTGTGCAAAAAGGTGGAAAAAAACTATTTCCATGAATTAGTACAATGTTAGCACTAGAGACAATGGCAACAATTATCATAATCAGATCGTAGTGGTAATTCGAACAAAGAAAAAATGCAGGCGGTTGCCGTCAGGGAAGATAGTCTGAATCAGAGAGTAATAATAAATAAAGTATTAAACTATGAAGTAATAGGGAATGGCAAAGTAAATAAGTTATAAACCAGAATGATGGGAGGAAGAAAGTATGGAGAAGACTTGGAACGGCTCATGATCCAAAGCACACCACATCCTCTGTAAAACATGGTGGAGGCAGTGTGATGGCATGGGCACACATAGCTGCCAAAGGCACTGGGTCACTAGTGTTTATTGATGGTGTGACTGAAGACAGAAGCAGCCGGATGAATTGTGAAGTGTTCCGGGATATACTTTCTGCTCAGATTCAACCAAATGCAGCAAGGTTGATTGGACGTCACTTCACAGATGGACAATGACCCAAAACATACTGCGAAAGCAACCCAGGAGTTTTTTAAGGCAAAGAAGTGGAATATACTGCAATGGCCAAGTCAATCACCAGATCTCAACCCCATCGACCATGCATTTCACTTGCTTAAAACAAAACTTAAGACAGAAAGACCCACAAACAAGCAACAACTGAAGACAGCTGCAGTAGAGGCCTGGCAAAGCATCACAAAGGAAGAAACCCAGCGTTTGGTGATGTCCATGGGTTCCAGACTTCAGGCAGTCATTGCCTGCAAAGGATTCTCTACAAAGTATTAAAAAAAAATCATTTTCTTTATGGTAATGTTAATTTGTCCAATTACTTTTGAGCCCCTGAAATGAGGAGGCTGTGTAGAAAAATTGTTGCAATTCCTAATAGTTTCACAGGATATTTTTGTTCAACCCCTTGAATTAAACCTGAAAGTCTACACTTCAATTGCATCTCGGTTGTTTCATTTTAAATCCAATGTGGTGGCATGCAGAGCCCAAATCATAAAGACTGTGTTACTGTCCAAATTATTCTGGACCTAACTGTTTGTCTGGAATACAAACAAGATATGGGGAGCATTATATATCATTAAGACATGTAATAAACATAAGGTAGGGGGGGAAGCATATTGGGATATTGTATGAGAAGGAGAATGCGTGAGTCACTTATAGGTGAGCGATAAGGCTCAAAAAGCAAGGTGTCATATTAGTGTTAACTACACAACCAAACATCACAAGCTGATTGGCGGACACCAGCAATTGATTGTTCAAGTTACCATGTGATATATTGGAAACAGATATTACGTTTTTGCTTTCTCATTGGTGGCAGCATATCAATAAACTAGTCCCGTAAGGAAAAAAAAGTTTAACTTTTATTTCTTTATGCAGGGTAGCCTCCACCCAAACCATCCTGAAAATATGTGAAAGTTTTTCTAAGAACAATTTCAAGGGTGGGGGTTGCGGTGAAAGCCATTCTTGTAGAATGGCTTTACAACCTGAACTAGAAATTATAAAAAGTAGGGTTTCTTTTGCATTTAAAGCGCACGGAGGAGCATCTGAGTCAATTACAAAAATTGCCCAAGCAGGAGATATCGACACAAAGTTTACCAAGTATTGTAAAACAAAGTTTTCAACTCTCTTCCAAAACTGATGGATAACAGGACAACCCCAGAAACCGTGATAGAGGTCAGCGTTTTAAATCAAGCATTTTGGACAGGCTGATGTAGGGAATCTGCCCATATGGTAATTCCTCATCAGTGATATGTAAGCCCTGTGTGTAATTTTCAGTGCCATGTCCCAATAAGATGCAGACGGGAGAAACCTTGAAGCAGTATATAGGCTATCCATAATATCCTTAATGGATAAGGTAGGAAAGTGCTGTAACCAAGAGTTTGCCCCTATTGGAGGGGTAGTGTAGTCTATAGGAGATCTCAGGAAATTATAATATAGCTATAACATACCATGCACATTTTTAGTTTTAAGTAGTAAATTGATTATCAGATCTTGGGTGAGGGGCTATGTGGTGTGTGATTTTCCTATTGTGGCAAGAGGCCTTCATAAAGGGGAACAGTAATTGGGAGGAAAGGGAAAATTAATCTTTAAATTCTCTGAATGTTAGTGGGCGAGTAGCGTCTGTCAGCATTAGATCGGAGATGCATCTCACGCCCCTCTACCCCCACCAGTCAAATATTTCAGTAGGATGACCATGTTGAAAGTCCAGTTTACCCAGGAACGGTAGCAGTAATGAAGCATGGGGGTCCAGGGTCGCTCTTTTGCGCACAACATGCCATGTCTTGATAGTCTTGTATAGGAGAGGGTTGAGGCGCACCTCAATTGAAAGGCTGTCACTGGGGGCATGTATGATGTACAATAGGGAATGGGGTTTGGCAAACTGTGCCTCTATGGAGGGATCTGAGTAGCGGGATGTGTTGTGGGTCCAGTCTGCCATGACTCTGAAAGTAGCCGCCAAGTTGTAATTACATATATTTGGGAAATTTATACCACCATAAAATTTTGTTTGTTGCAAAACTCTCATGGCTATTCGGGGGCAGGCGTTGTTCCATGTAAAGTTTATGTATAAGGCCGTGATAATCTTTTTATCTTTGGGTTTCAGATATATAAGGAGGGACTGTAGTAGATACAGCAGTTTAGGAAAAGTGACTAATTTCAGCAGGATGGCTCTGCCGGAGAATGAGAGGGTGGAGGATTGCCAGGTGTGCAGTAGGTGTTTTAGATGTCCTATGTGTGCGTTTATGTTATCAACATATAGCTTTTGTCGTTTTTTTGTGAGGATTGTTCATAGATTCATAGCCGCCCATGAAGGAGGGGATGGGCCTTTTAGGTGCAAAGCTTCTGATTTTTGTAAATTAATAGTGAAAACTGACTGTGGTCCACACGTTTCAATAAGTGAGAGGACTGAAGGAAGGGATAGTCTAGGGTTAGATTAAAAACAACAGTACATCATCAGTGAATGCCAAGACACGTATCTCTTGGGAGTTGATTTTAATTCCTTGGACAGACGTTTTAGAGTATCATGCATTTTACAGGGTCCAGCGATATGTTGAATAGAAGGGGGGAAAGGGGGCAGCCCTGATGTGTTCCTCTATGTAGTTTCTGGGGGCTTGTATTTAGTCAATTTTTGGTGAAGGATGTGTGTGTGTCTGTTTGCATCAGTTGCACAAAGTTGGAAAAAATAGGTCCAAAGTTTTGCAACTGAGGGATGTGTATAAGATTGTCCAAGATACCATATCGAATGCTTTTTCAGCATCAAGGCTGAGGAGCATAGATTGGGGGATAACCTGGATTAAGCTGCTATGGTGGCAGCTATCGCCAGTCGGATGCCATTAGAGGAATGGCGGTTTCGCAGAAAACCTTATTGAGAGGAGGTGATAATTGATGGGAGAACCTATCCCTAGTGGATACTGATCTCCCTAACAGCCGGGAGAACAGCCCAGCTAGTAGTCGGCGGGATGGTAATGCAGGTAAGGCAAGACAATTGATAGTTGTAGGGAATTCTATAATCAGGAAGACGGACAGAATAATTTGTCGCCAAGACCACCTCAACGCCTCAAGAATGGTTTGCTGTCTCCCTGGTGCCAGGGTTCGGCATGTAGTGGAACGGGTGGACAAATTGCTGGGAGGGGCTGGTGATGATCCAGCTGTCGTGGTCCATGTGGGTACCAACAACAGAATAAATGGTAGGTGGAGGAGCCTTAAGAATAATTTTAAAGAACTAGGCTCAACTTGAAGGGAAGGATCTCCAAGGTAGTATTCTCAGGAATACTGCCTGTGCCATGCGCATCACAGGAAAGACAGCGGGAGCTCAGGGAGTTAAATGCATGGCTTAAGTCTTGGTGTAGAGGAGAAGGCTTTGGGTTCGTAGAGCATTAGGCTGACTTTTCATTGGGGTACAAACTGTATTCTGCAGATGATTTGCACCTAAATGGAAGGGGATCCGCTGTACTGGGGGAGAGAATTGTAGCTGGGGTGGCGGAGTATTTAAACTAGGGCTGAGGAGGGAGACCAATGTAGAAAATAAGGGGATAGTTAGGTTAGAGAGGGGTCAGACTATATTGGTGGGGGGAGAAACAGACTGCGGGGAGAGGACTAGGCAACAAGATAAGGAGATCCTTTAGTTACAAAACATCAGTGAAAATAAAAATGCCTAAATAATGTCAAATGATCACATTTCTGATACTGAAAGTGAAACATTTAAAGTCAAGTTAAAGTATATTTTCACAAATGCCAGAAGTCTAGCAAGCAAAATGGTGGAGCTGGAGGCCTTGGTACTCGAAGAAAATATAGATATAGTTGGTGTTTTCTGAAACATGGCTGGACTCTTCACATGATCGGGCTGTAAATCTACAGGGTTTTACACTGTTTTGGAAAGACAGGGCGAATAGGAAAGGTGGTGGTGTATGTCTGTATGTGAGAAGCGATATGAAGGTGAGTGTGAATGAGACATTAGAGGGTGAAGATTGTGAGGAGGTTGAAACCTTGAGGGTGGAATTACAAAGGGAGGTAAACACTGAAAAAATTACTTTTGGTGTAATCTATAGACCCCCCAATATAACTGAGGAGATGGAAGTTCAGCTATATAAACAGATGGAGTGGGCTGCACAGGCTAGTACTGTAGTGATAATGGGAGATTTTAATTACTGGGATATTAATTGGTGTCATGGTTCGGCTTCAACTGCAAAGGGGAGACATTTCCTCAACCTGTTGCAGGAAAATTTTATGGGCCGGTTTGTGGAAGTCCCGACTAGAGGTGAAGCGGTTTTGGATCTTGTCATTTCTAATAATGCAGAGCTTGTTGGGAACGTCAATGTTCGTGAAAATCTCGGTAACAGTAATCATAATACAGTTCGATTTTACATATACTGTAAAAAACAAACACAGGCTGGGTGGTCAAAAACACTTAATTTTAAGAAGGCCAATTTCCCCAGGATGAGGGCTGCAATTCAGGATATAGACTGGGAAGAAATAATGGCAAATAATGGTACAAATGATAAATGGGAGATTTTCAAATCTACTTTGGGTAATTATAGTGCAAAATTTATTCCTATAGGTAACAAGTATAAACGACTAAAATTAAGCCCCACGTGGCTTACACCTTCTGTAAAAAGGGCAATACATGACAAAAAAAAAGGCATTTAAAAAATACAAATCTTAGGGTACAGCTGTAGCCTTTGTAAAATATAAAGAGCTTAATAAAATCTGTAAAAAGGTAATAAAATCAGCAACAATACAAAATGAAAGGCAGGTGGCCAAGGATAGTAAAACAAATCCCCAAAAAATCTTCAAGTATATAAATGCAAAAAAGCCAAGTTCTGAACATGTAGGACCCCTAGATAGTGGTAATGGAAGTTGGTCACAGGGGATCAAGAGAAGGCAGAGTTACTAAATGGGTTCTTCCGCTCTGTATATACAACAGAAGAAGGAGCAGCTGATGTAGCCGCTGCCAGTGCTGTTAATATATCAGTTGATATACTGAATTGGATGAATGTAGATACGGTGCAAGCTAAAATAAATAAAATAAACATACACAATGCCCTGGGACCAGATGGGTTACACCCTAGAGTTCTTATGGAGCTTAGTTCAGTTATTTCTGTCCCCCTCTTCATAATATTTAGAGATTCTCTAGTGACTGGTATAGTGCCAAGGGACAGGTGCAGGGCAAATGTGGTGCCTATTTTCAAAAAGGGCTCTAGGTCTTCCCCTGGTAATTATAGACCAGTAAGCTTAACTTCCATTGTGGGGAAAATGTTTGAGGGGCTATTAAGTGACTATATACAGGATTATGTGACAAAAAAATAGTAGTATAAGTGACAGCCAGCACGGTTTTACTAAGGCCAGAAGCTATCAAACCAACCGGATTTGTTTTTATGAAGAGGAGAGCAGAAGCCTAGGCAGAGGGGCCGCTGTGGATGTAGTGTTTTTGGACTTTGCAAAGGCATTTGACACTGTCCCTCATAGACGTCTAATGGGTAAATTAAGGACTATAGGTTTAGAAAGTATAGTTTGTAATTGGATTGAGAATTGGTTCGAGGACCGTATCCAGAGAGTTGTGGTAAATGATTCCTTCTCTGAATGGTCCCCGGTTATAAGTGGTGTACCACAGGGTTCAGTGCTGGGACCACTATTATTCAACTTTTTTATTAATGACATAATTATTAATAGCACTATTTCTATTTTTGCAGATGACACCAAGCTATGTAATATAGTTCAGACTATGGAAGATGTTCGCGAATTGCAAGCTGATTTGAACACACTAAGTGTTTGGGCGTCCAATAGGCAAACTAAGTTTAATGTAGATAAATGTAGAGTTATGAACCTGGGTACGAACAACATGCATGCATCATATGTCTTAGGGGAGCTACACTGGGGGAGTCACTTGTTGAGAAGGATCTGGGTGTACTTGTAAATCATAAACTCAATAACAGCATGCAGTGTCAATCAGCTGCTTCAAAGGCCAGCAGGATATTGTCGTGTATTAAAAGAGGCATGGACTCGCGGGACAGGGATGTAATATTACCACTTTACAAAGCATTAAAGAGGACTCATCTAGAATATGCAGTTCAGTTCTGGGCTCCAGTTCATAGAAAGGATGCCCTGGAGTTAGAAAAAATACAAAGAAGAGCAACGAAGCTAATAAGGGGCATGGAGAATTTAAGTTATGAGGAAAGATTAAAAGAAGAAAACCTATTTAGCCTTGAAAAAAGACGACTAAGGGGGGACATGATTAACTTATATAAATATATGAATGGCACATACAAAAAATATGGTGAAATCCTGTTCCATGTAAAACCCACTCCCTCCATCTGGAAAAAGAAAGGTTCAACCTGCAGAGGCGACAAGCCTTCTTTACTGTGAGAACGGTAAATTTATGGAATAGTCTACCGCAGGAGTTGGTCACAGCAGGGACATTAGATGGCTTTAAAAAAGGCTTAGATAATTTCCTAGAACAAAAAAATATTAGCTCCTATGTGTAGAAATTTTTTACTTTCCCTTTCCCATCCCTTGGTTGAAATTGATGGACATGTGTCTTTTTTCAACCGTACAAACTATGTAACTATGTAACTATGTAACCTGCTGTAATCTATTTGCAAGTATTTTGGTGAGCAATTTGTATTCCTGATCCAAGAGGGAGATGGGTCTATAGGATTGCACCAAAATGGGGTCAGTGGCCAGTTATTGGAATCAGGATGGTTCGAGAGTCATGGAAAAGGGGTATTTGGATGTTGTCTATGTATATTAAATTAAATAGGGATACAAGTGTGGGTACTATGTGGGGGTTTAATAATTTTATAGTATTCTCCTGACAGACCGTCTGGATCAAAAGTTTTGTTATTTGGGAGATATGAGATTGTTAATTCAACTTCTTGTTCAGTGATGGGCTGGGAGAAAATAGTCTGTTGATAGTTGTTTATTTTGGTAAGGTGTTGACACAATCATATATAAACAGAAGGAGATCAAGGAGCTAAATAGCCAGATATAGTAAAATTAAGTACCTTTATTAACACATAAATACACATAAAATGTTAAAAAATACAAAAGGACAAAAGGACTTTGTAGTTCCAAAACAACACAACAGGAGAGACTCCCAGAAGTAGTCCAGGGCAAGATAATCAACCAATCTAAGTACAGAGTATGAGACAAGGGCACAAATTCTAATGGTACGGATGCATAGTTAAATCCTAATGAAAAAGTGCAACCTTCACATACAAAGGACAGGGTGAAAAAGTGGAGATGAATCACCTGGAAATCAGGTCCACAGACTGAAAAAATCAGGTACTACCCCTCTATTCAAAAAATCGTCTAACCCATAATGAGTGGCCCGGGAGTGTCGATCGAATGTGCTGTTGAACCCCAACGCGCGTTTCGCGGTCTGCTTCCTCAAGGGGTGACACAATCATGACCAAGATATATTAGACCAAAATTTTAGATAAGTGTTTCAACTGACACTTACCCAGTAAATTTACCATATCCAAATCATAGGTTATATCGATATAATGGAAAGAAGAAAGAGACACTGCTTTGTATACCCAAAAATACTCCTCTGACTTTATAGATCAAAACTAGAGATGAGCGAACCGGGACAACCGAACCCGGTTTCGGTCCGAACTTCCGGTAAAGTTCGGTTCGCAGCGAATCCGAACTTCACCGGGTTCGGCCGAACCCGTTTTGACCGAACCCGGTCAAAAACATTATACAAATCGGCAGCCACTTATCTCTATCAATCACTGATAGAGAAAAGAGGCTGCTGATTAAAAATAAAATAAAAAGCATTTCATACGTACCCGGTCGTTGTCTTGTTGACGAGTCCCTCTTCTTCCTCCATTCCGACCTTTTCTGACGCGGCAGCCTGTGATTGGCTGCAGAGGCCTCTGCAGCCTGTGATTGGCTGCAGAGGCCGCGGCAGCCTGTGATTGGCTGCAGCGCTCACAAGGCTGCATCGTCATCAAGGAATGTCGGGCCGGATGTCGAGAGGGACGCGTCACCAAGGCAACGGCCAGGAGACCGGACTGGAGGAAGCAGAAAGTTCTCGGTAAGTATGAACGTCTTTTTTTTTACAGGTACTGTGATCGGTAGTCACTGTCCATGGTACTGAAACAGTTACTGCCGATCAGTTAACTCTTTCAGCACCCTGAACAGTGACTATTTAGTGTATGTGCACACACACTAATTACGTCCGTAAATGACGGACGTATTTCGGCCGCAAGTACCGGACCGAACACAGTGCAGGGAGCCGGGCTCCTAGCATCATACTTATGTACGATGCTAGGAGTCCCTGCCTCTCTGCAGGACAACTGTCCCGTACTGTAATCATGTTTTCAGTACGGGACAGTAGTTCCACGGAGAGGCAGGGACTCCTAGCATCGTACATAAATATGATGCTAGGAGCCCGGCTCCCTGCAGGGTGTTCGGTCCGGTACTTGCGGCCGAAATACGTCCGTCAATTACGGACGTAATTAGTGTGTGTGCACATACCCTTACTGACGTCGCCTAGCAACGCTGCCGTAATGACGGGTGCACACATGTAGCCACCCGTCATTACGGGGCCTCATGCACACGACCATAAAAACACCCGTTATCACGGGTCGTAATTACGACCCGAAATAGCGGGCCCATAGACTTCTGTTAGCCACGGGTACCTTCCCGTTTTCTCACGGGAAGGTGCCCGTGCCGTTAAAAAGATAGAACATGTTCTATTTTTTTATTTTACGGGCCGTGCTCGTAATTACGACTCGTAAGTACGAGCACGGCCGGCCGGCCACGGGCAGCCGGACGCTTTTGCGAACCGTGCTGTCATTATAATTATAGCAGCACGGCCCGTAAAATAGAAAAATAGAACATGTTCTATTTTTTTAACGGCACGGGCACCTTCCCGTGAGAATACGGAAAGGTACCCGTGGGTAACAGAAGTCTATGAGCCCGTTATTGCGGGTCGTAATTACGACCCGCAATAACGGGTGTTTTTACGGTCGTGTGCATGATGGGAGCACGGCTCGGAAAAACGAACGGCTGCCCGTGCTCATCTCCTGAAATAATCTGTGCTGCCTTAAACTCTGTGGACAGGTCAGGATCCTGTTTCTTTTAAATGCTGCTAGGGAACCCGCTCGATCCACTATATAAGGCTACGCTACAGTGCAGCATTTAAAAGAAACAGGATCCTGACCTGTCCACAGAGTTTAAGGCAGCACAGAGTATTTCAGGAGATGAGCGTGCAGATTCAGTGCTGTTGTGAACTCTGCTCTTACCATTACGTAGCTCTCAGTCTGTTATCTCTCCTCCACTCCTGTCCTCAAGAACACCTTCACATGATTGGCAAGTCACCACGTAATGGTAAGAGCAGAGTTCACAGCAGCACAGAGTATTTCAGGAGATGAGCGTGCGGATCTTGTGCGTGGTGGTGACTTGCCAATCATGTGAACGTGTTATAGAGGACAGGAGTGGAGGAGATGTAACAGACTGAGCTACGTAATGGTAAGAACAGAGTTCACAGCAGCACAGAGTATTTCAGGAGAGGAGCGTGCAGATTCAGTGCTGCTGTGAACTCTGCTCTTACCATTACGTAGCTCAGTCTGTTACCTCTCCTCCACTCCTGTCCTCAATAACACCTTCACGTGATTGGCAAGTCACCACCCCGCACAAGATCCGCACGCTCATCTCCTGAAATACTCTGTGCTGCTGTGAACTCTGCTCTTACCATTACGTGGTGACTTGCCAATCATGTGAAGGTGTTCTGGAGGACAGGAGTGGAGGAGAGGTAACAGACTGAGAGCTACGTAATGGTAAGAGCAGAGTTCGCAGCAGCACTGAATCTGCATGCTCATCTCCTGAAATACTCTGTGCTGCCTTAAACTCTATGGACAGGTCAGGATCCTGTTTCTTTTAAATGCTGCACTGTAGCGCAGCCGTATATAGTGGATCGAGCGGGTTCCCCAGCAGCATTTAAAAGAAACCGTGTTTGTGTATGTGTGTGTTTGTGTATATATGTGTGTTTGGGTATGTGACTTTGTCCGTTTTTGTTTTTATATGTGTGTGTGTGTGTATATGTGTTTTGTGTATATGTTTGTGTATATATGGGTGTATTTGTGTATATGTTTGTGTGTAGATGTTTGTGTGTGTTTTTGTATGTGTATATGGGTGTGTGTTTGTGTGTATATATGGGTGTGTTTGTGTATATGTGTTTGTGTATATGTGTGTTTGGGTATGTGTGTTTTTGTTTGTATATGTGTTTGTGTATATGTGTTCGTGTATGTGTGTATAACTGTGTGTGTGTGTGTTTGGATATGTGTGTTTTTGTTTGTATATGTGTGAGTTCGTGTATATGTGTGTGTTTGTCTGTTTATGTGTGTGTGTATATCTTGTTGTGTTTGTGTATATATGTGTGTGTCTGTGTATGGTTGTTTGTTTGTGTGTGCGTGTATATATGTGTGTAGGTGAGTAGAAGTATTGGTATTGTTCACATTGATAACTGTTTTTTTATGTTGTTGCAGATTTTGATGTACCGATTGGACTACATCTACGATTCGTTGGACTACTGCGTAGATCTGCGTTTTTTCAAATTTTAATAAAATGGTTAACGAGGGTTTTGTTGGGGATTTCTTATTTCAATAAAAAAGAATTGTCTTTGTGTTTTTTTTTTCAAACTTTATTAGTGCCTAGATAATGGCAGTTGGCTGATTGACAGCGTCCATTATTAAGGCGGTACTTAGTGTTAGCCGGTGCAGAGGCTAGCACTAACCACCCATTATTACCCCGGTACCCACCACCACCAGGGGTGCCGGGAAGAGCTTGGTACGATCCAGTACCCGACCATCTGTTGTGATGGTCGGGTACTGGGGCGGCCGTAGGCTGGTATTATGAGGCTGGGAAGGGCCAAAATCAGTGGACCTTCCCACCCTTGTAATGCTAGGCTGCTGCTGCTGTGTTGTATCGGGCTGGTTATAAAAATGGGGGGGACCCCCACGTCGTTTTTTTTTTGGAATTTAACAAATTTAGCAATAGACGGGTCCCCCACATTTTTAATAACCAGCCATATACAAGGCCGCAGCAGTCTGGCATTACATGGGTGGGAAGGGCCACTGGTTTTGTCCATTCCCAGGCTAATAACACTGTGTTGTATGTGGCTGGTTATGATAAATTGGGTGGAACCCCATGTCTTTTTTAAAAAAAAAATGTAAATAAATAAATAATTTAAAAAAATGACGTGGGGTCCCCCCCACTTTTATAACCAGCCAGATACAACACAGCAGCAGCAGCCTAGCATTACAAGGGTGGGAAGGTCCACTGTTTTTGGCCCTTCCCAGCCTCATAATACCAGCCTGCGGCCGCCCCAGGGCCCGACCATCACAACAGATGGTCGGGTACTGGATCGTACCTGGCTCTTCCCGGCACCCCTGGTGGTTTTGGGTACCGGGGTAATAATGGTGGTTAGTGTTAGCCTCTGCACCGGCTAACACTAAGCCTCGCATTAGTAATGGATGTTGTCACTCAGACAGCGGCCATTACTAAAGTGGTAATAATAAAATTTGAAAAGAAAAAGACAAAGATATAGATAAAATATTTTATTGAAATAAAGCACCCCCAACACAACCCTCATTAACCATTTTATTGTAGAAAAAAAACCGTCATCGAAGTAGTCCTCGAAACCGACGTAGTCCAAACACCAAACCTGTAAAAAAATAAAATAATGAAATAAAACATGTCGTAGGCTTAGATTCAGTTTAATGTGTGATACTGACTGTTATACCATGTATAGAAGCCTGCCGCGAAGTTGACTTAGATACAGGGCGCCAGCAGACAGTATCATACATGGCCATACATACATATATACATACATATATACAAACATACATACATATATACAAGCATGCACATATATACATGCAAATATACATACATGCAAACATACACACATATATACATGCAAACTATCATACATACATGCATACACACACACATGAAAACATACATACATACAAACAAACATGCAAAGATACATACATACATATATACAAGCATGCACAAATATACATGCAAACATAAATACATGCAAACATAATTACATACATGCACATATATATAAACATACATGCAAACATACATGCAAAAATAAAAACATGCAAACATACATACATGCACATATATACATACATACATACATGACAACATACATACAAACATACATGACAACATACATACATGCAAACATACATACATGCAAACATACATACACACATGCAAACATATATACATGCAAATATACATACAAACATGCACATGTATACATACATGCCAACATACATGCAAACATACATGCACATATATACATACATACATGACAACATACATACATGCAAATATAGATACATACATACACACATGCACATATATACATACATGCCAACATACATGCACATATATACATACATGACAACATACATACATACATGACAACATACATACATATATATATATACACACACATGCAAATATACATACATTCATGCAAACATACATGCAAACATACATACATACAAATATACATACACACATGCACATATATACATACATGACAACATACATACATACATGACAACATACATGCAAAAATACATACATGCAAACATACATACATGCAAATATATACATGCAAATATACATACAAACATGCACATATATACATACATGCCAACATACATGCAAACATACATGCACAGATATACATACATACATACATGCCAACATACATACATGCCAAAAAATAATAATAATACGTTCATACTTACTTTCCTCCTGTCCGGCCTCCAGCGATGACGTTTCATTCATGTCGCCGCTGCAGCCTGTGATTGGCTGCAGAGGCGGTCACGTGGGATGAAGCGTCATCCTGACGTGCGTGACCGCCACTACAGCCTGTGATTGGCTGCAGCGGCGAAAGGGATGAAACGTCATCGCTGGAGGCCGGACAGGAGGAAAGTAAGTACGAACGTATAATTTTTATTTTTTTATTACATTTAAATGGTATTTTCCGCGCGCCGAGCATGTACTGTCAAGGTTGCTGAAAGAGTTAGTGCAGCCCATTAACTCTATCAGCACCCTGGACAGTAGCATGCTCGGCGCACGTAAGTGACAGGTTCGGTCAGAACTAGTTCGGTCCGAACCGAACTTTTTTGTGAAATTCGGCGAACTAGCCGAACCGAACTTTTGATAAGTTCGCTCATCTCTAATCAAAACAATTACAATAATATCTTTAGAAAAGGGAGTGGACTAGATTTCAGCCAATCATTTACAATGTGACAATGACTCTGGTTTAGCTAATAGCATACAATAAAATGTTCATAGTGAGCCAATCATAGGCGTACAAGACTTTTTAAATGTAAAACTATAATTTCAGTAAATATACCACGTCACCTTGGCTGAAGAGTCAAACTGCCCCCACCGTTGCAGTAAACAAATTGTTCCTCCCAGACAGTAGCAGATAGTAAACTAGTTTTCCCATAATAAAACCGGTAAATATTTATCTATATACTCCATAGCAAGAAAGACTAAACATGCAGCTCAAGAACAAAAACATATAATTGATTCAGACAATGCTGACATGGATGTATCAGCTTAAAGCAACAGATGACTTCTTAATCACAAAATTGATTCTTTAGGCCACAAGATGGATGCCAGATATAAAAGATGGATGCCAGATATACAGGATGAATGCCAGATATACAAGATGGAGTCTACACAAAATGGAATAATTTAAGCACATTTTAATCACTTTCACATTTACACCTGTTCACAGAAGGAGAGTGACTGTCACGCTGGGTTTGTGGACCCACTGGGTATGGCAGCTGGCCAACAGGGTGCAGGTTACAGTCTATAGTTTGTATAGGGTACCTGTGGCACCTCGGATAGTAGCAAGGCAGGCTCGGCTGGGACTAGGCAGCAGGTAGACGTCAGGCGTGGTGTAGCAGGACAGGCATGGTATACAGCACAGCACGACTTCAGCTCAGCACGGCACTTGGCCAGGATAGCACGGGATACAGGATACATGAGCAGGGAACACTGGGAACTGGGAAACACTAGGAGACGATTTGCATAGACAAACTTAGGGTACGACAACAACACACAGGCGTGGGAGGAAGGGGCTGAGCCCTTCTTATAGTCCAGGGTGCTATGGGCTAATTAAACTTGAAGGTCCGGTGCATGCTCTGCCCCTTTAAGAGCGGGCACGAGCATGCGCGCTACCTACGGGACCCGGTCGAGGTGACCGGAAGTGAGCATTGGCATCTCCTAAGGAGGAGACTGGGGCCAGCACTTGCAGATCCATGGCTGCGAGCGTAAGGAGGTGAGTGAGACTGACGGCCCACGGCCATGGGCATGACAGTATCCCTCCTCTTACGCCCCCTCTTCTTGGAGCCAGAGCGAGAGAGAAACTTCTTCAGAAGGGTAGAAGCATTAAGGTTCTCCTCTGGCTCCCAGGACCTCTCTTCAGGACCAAACCCACTCCAATCCACCAAATAAAAAGTATTTCCTCTTACTTTCTTGGTGTCCAAGATCTCCTTAACTTCGAAGGTGTCTGAAGGGCCGCTGGAGGCAACTGCAGGGCTAGGAGTCGTGGTAAAGTGGTTCAGAACCACCGGTTTCAGGAGGGAGACATGGAAGAAGTTGGGAATCTTGAGGGTAGGAGGCAGCCGAAGCTTGTAGGGGACAGGGTGGATCTGCTGCAGGATCTCAAAGGAACCTTTGAGCAAATTTGTAAGATGGCACTATCTGTCGTTTATTCCTGGAGGACAGCCACACCTTCGTGCCAGGGAGAAACTGAGGAGGTCCTCTTCTCCTAGTGTCTGCCTTCCGTTTCATGCGGTCGACTGCAAGCAGGATGGAGGATCGAGTCTGCTGCCAGATCTGCAAAAAGTCCCTAAAAGCAGTGTCAGCAGCTGGTACCTCGGACGTATTAGGCACCGGGAGAGGAATTCGTGGGTGTTGGCCATAGACAATAAAGAACGGTGTCTTTCTACACCTAGGAGTCCGCAGAGGGCTCTCCGGAACTTCGAGGTGAACTGAACATCCCGATCAGACACGCGTGACCAGCTAGTCTAGAGGAGTGTCTCCAGGGGAGGATTCTCCCTCTGTCAGCCAGGCGCACAAAAGTCCTCCCTGCAGGAATGTCCCCAACTTGCAGGGGATTGACAGAGACAATGCAAGACAGATCAATAATGTTCTGTGAAATCTCCATGTGTCTTCTGTCTCGAAAGACCTGGACAAGGCATCGGCCCTCACATTTTTGTCAGCCGGGTGATAATGGAGCTCAAACTGGAACCTGATAAAGTACAGCGACCACCTGGCCTGATGAGGATTCAGTTTTTGGGCCGTCTGGAGATAAGTGAGGTTCTTGTGGTTCGTAAAAATTAGGATAGGATGAGCTGCGCCCTCTGGTAGATGTCTCCCCTCCTCCAGAGCCAATTTGATCGCAAGTAACTCCCGATCCCAAATCAAGTAGTTGTGTTCTGCGGAAGAGAAGAGCTTAGAGAAATATCCACATACCATTGACTTGCCCTTGGAACCTCTCTGGAACAGGAGTGCACCAGCACCGACAGAGGAGGCGTACATCTCCAACGAGAACAGTAGGGAAACATCTGGATGATGGAGGATAGAGGCTGATGTGAAGGCATTCTTCAGGCTATTGAATGCAGACTGTGCCTCTGGAGTCCACATCTTGGCGTTCATGCCCTTCTTGGTGAGGTTAGAGATGGGAGAAGTCAGTGAGGAGAAGTTTGGGATGAACTGTCTGTAAAAATTGGCGAATCCCAGAAAGCGCTGTATGGCCCTCAAGCCTTGAGTGCGTGGCCATTCCAGGACGGACTTTACTTTTTCAGGATCCATCTCGAGACCTCGATTCGAGACGATGTAGCCCAGGAAGGGTAAAGCATCTTTCTCAAACACGCACTTCTCCAACTTAGCGTACATACAATTCTCCCTTAACCGCAGCAAAACTTGATGGACATGTCTCTGATGAGTCATAAGAGCTGGTGAAAAAATCAAGATGTCAATAAGATAGACCACAACACAAACATAGAGGAGGTCACGGAAGATGTCATTAACAAACTCCTGGAAGACCGCGGGAGCATTACACAGGCCGAAGGGCATTACTAGGTACTCATAGTGTCCATCATGGGTGTTAAATTCAGTCTTCCATTTGTCACCCCGACGAATCTGGATTAGGTTGTAAGCCCCACACAGGTCTAGTTTGTAAAAAATCTTGGCACCCCATATACGATCAAACAGTTCTTAGATCAGTGGCAATGGATACTATTTTTCACTTTGATCTGGTTGAGACCCCGGTAGTCGATACAGGGACGTAGAGAACCATCCTTTTTCCTGCCGGAGAGGAAGATTTCCATATGAATCCCCTCTCCAAGTTCTCATTAACATAGGCAGACATGGACTGAGTCTCTGGTAAGGAGAGAGGATATACCCTACCACGGGGAAGGGATGCAGCAGGAATCAGCTCAATAGGGCAGTCATACACAGCATCTCCGCCTCCCTCTTGCTGAAGACATCGGAAAATGCAGCATAATGACAAGGCAATCCTGCCAATGACTGAGGCAGAGGAGGCTGAGCCAAACGAATCTGTCCCAGGCAACGGGTGTGACACTCGGGGCCCCACTGGAGAACCTCTCCAGAGTTCCAGTCCAGGACTGGGGCATGTAATCGAAGCCAAGGCAGGCCCAGCAGCATGGGGTTAACGGCCTTGGACAAGACAAAGAATGATAACAGCTCAGAGTGGAGAGCTCCCTCTTGGAGCCTCAGTGGCTTGGTCACAGCAATAACTGGATCTGGCAGAGATAGTCCATTCACAGATGCAACCGTCAACGGCCTCTCCAGAGGGGTAGTGGGTAATTGGAGGAGATCCACCAGGTCTCTACAAATGAAATTAGCAGCAGACCCAGAGTCCAGATATGCAGAGACCTGATGCGTTCTCTCGCCGGACACTATGGTCACCGGTATGGACAATTTAAACGGAAGTCCTTTTTATCCAAGGCTGTCTCTCCTAGCAACCCTAGGTTTGAGACTTTTGGGGACACAGACGCACAATATGGCCACCGAGGCCGCAATATAGACGGAGTCCCAAAGTGCGTCTGCGTTGTTTCTCCTGGGTGGATAGCTTACACTGGTCCATCCTCACAGCATCCTTAGGAGGATCGGCACCTGAGGACAGCAAAGGTTGCTGCAAGGGTGGGACCGGACTAGCAAGGCCTCTCTCCCATCGACCCTCTTGGAGCCGTTCTTGGATCCTCATATCAATCCGGGCGGACAAAAGGATGAAGTCATCCAGGGTAGACCGTAGATCTTCAGCGGCAAGATCATCCTTAATTTTAGGAGACAGACCCTGCCAGAATGTAGCCACCAGGGCCTTATTGTTCCACAACAGTTCTCCCGCCAGGGTGCGGAAGTGGATGGCGTACTCACTTACGGAGGTGTCTCCTTGGCGTAGGTTTAGCAAGGAAGCCGCTGCAGATGAGACCCGTCCAGGCTCCTCAAACACCATGCAAAAAGTTCAGTTACATTTAGGATATTCCAGTTTTGCTGGAAGTCAGTTGGGAGGGTGAGTATAGTGACTGATTATATTAAAAAAATATCTGTTGGAAATGGTAGGGTCAGTGGTTGTTGGCGCCGTATCCATAGTTACATAGTTACATAGTTACATAGTACGGCTGAAAAAAGACACATGTCCATCAAGTTCAACCAAGGGAAGGGAAAAGGGAAGGAAAAATTTCTACACATAGGAGCTAATATTTTTTTGTTCTAGGAAATTATCTAACCCTTTTTTAAAGCCATCTACTGTCCCTGCTGTGACCAGCTCCTGCGGTAGACTATTCCATAAATTCACCGTTCTCACTGTAAAGAAGCCTTGTCGCCTCTGCAGCTTGAACCTTTTTTTCTCCAGACGGAGGGAGTGCCCCCTTGTTTTTTGAGGGGGTTTTACAAGGAACAGGATTTCACCATATTTTTTGTATGTGCCATTAATATATTTATATAAGTTAATCATGTCCCCCCTTAGTCGTCTTTTTTCAAGGCTAAATAGGTTTAATTCTTTCAATCTTTCCTCATAACTTAAATTCTCCATGCCCCTAATTAGCTTTGTTGCTCTTCTTTGTATTTTTTCCAACTCCAGGGCATCCTTTCTATGAACTGGAGCCCAGAACTGGACTGCATATTCTAGATGAGGCCTCACTAATGCTTTGTAAAGTGGTAATATTACATCCCTGTCCCGCGAGTCCATGCCTCTTTTAATACACGACAATATCCTGCTGGCCTTTGAAGCAGCTGATTGACACTGCATGCTGTTATTGAGTTTATGATTTACAAGTACACCCAGATCCTTCTCAACAAGTGAATCCGCCAGTGTAGCTCCCCCTAGGACATATGATGCATGCAGGTTGTTGGTACCCAGATGCATAACTTTACATTTATCTACATTAAACTTCATCTGCCAAGTGGACGCCCAAACACTTAGTTTGTTTAAATCTGCCTGTAATTCATGAACATCTTCCATAGTCTGAACTATATTGCATAGCTTGGTGTCATCTGCAAAAATAGAAATAGTGCTAATAATCCCATCCTCTATATCATTAATAAATAAGTTGAATAATAGGGGTCCCAGCACTGAACCCTGGGGTACACCACTTATAACCGGTGACCATTCAGAGTAGGAATCATTGACCACAACTCTCTGGATACGGTCCTTGAGCCAATTCTCAATCCAATTACAAACTATATTTTCTAAACCTATAGTCCTTAATTTACCCATTAGGCGTCTATGGGGGACAGTGTCAAATGCCTTTGCAAAGTCCAAAAACACTAAATCCACAGCGGCCCCTCTGTCTAGACTTCTGCTCACCTCTTCATAAAAACAGATTAGGTTAGTTTGACAACTTCTGTCCTTAGTAAAACCGTGCTGGCTGTCACTTATAATGCTATTTATTGTCACATAATCCTGTATATAGTCCCTCAATAGCCCCTCAAACATTTTCCCCACGATGGATGTTAAGCTTACTGGTCTATAATTACCCGGGGAAGACATAGAGCCCTTTTTGAAAATAGGCACCACATTTGCCCTGCGCCAGTCCCTTGGCACTATACCAGTCACTAGAGATTCTCTGAATATTATGAAAAGGGGGACAGAAATAACTGAACTAAGCTCTTTAAGAACTCTAGGGTGTAACCCATCTGTTCCCGGGGCCTTGTGCACATTTATTTTATTTAATTTAGCTTGGACCATCTCTACATTCATCCAATTCAGTATATCAACTGATATATTAACAGCACTGGCACCGGCTACATCAGCTGCTCCTTCTTCAGTTGTATATACAGAGCTAAAGAACCCCTTTAGTAACTCTGCCTTCTCTTGATCCCCTGTGATCAACTCCCCATTACCATTATCTAGGGGTCCTACATGTTCAGATCTGGGCTTTTTTGCATTTATATGCTTGAAGAATTTTTTGGGATTTGTTTTACTATCCTTGGCCACCTGCCTTTCATTTTGTATTTTTGCTAATTTTATTACATTTTTACAGATTTTATTAAGCTCCTTATATTTTACAAAGGCTACAGCTGTACCCTCAGATTTGTATTTTTTAAATGCCCTTTTTTTGTCATGTATTGCCCCTTTCACAGAATGTGTAAGCCATGTGGGGTTTAATTTGAGTCGTTTATACTTGTTACCTGTAGGAATAAATTTTGCACTATAATAACTCAAAGTAGATTTGAAAATCTCCCATTTATCATTTGTTCCATTATTTGACATTAGTTCTTCCCAGTCTATATCCTTAATTGCAGCCCTCATCCTGGGGAAATTGGCTTTCTTAAAATTAAATGTTTTTGCCCTCCCAGCCTGCGTTTGTTTTTTACAGTATAGGTAAAATGTAACTATATTATGATCACTGTTACCGAGGTTTTCACGAACATTGACATTCCCAACAAGATCTGCATTATTAGAAATGACCAGATCCAACAGAGCTTCACCTCTAGTCGGGTCTTCCACAAACTGGCCCATAAAATTTTTCTGCAACAGGTTGAGGAAATGTCTCCCCTTTGCAGTTGAAGCCGAACCATGACACCAATTAATATCCCGGAAATTAAAATCTCCCATTATCACTACAGTACTCGCCTGTGCAGCCCGATCCATCTGTTTATATAGCTGAACTTCCATCTCCTCAGTTATATTGGGGGGTCTATAGATTACACCAAAAGTAATTTTTTCAGTGTTTACCTCCCTTTCTAGTTCCACCCACAAGGTTTCAACCTCCTCACAGTATTCACCCACTATTGTCTCTTTCACACTCGCCTTCATATCATTTCTCACATACAGACATACACCACCACCTTTCCTATGTGTCCTGTCTTTCCGAAAAAGTGTAAAACCCTGTAGATTTACAGCCCAGTCATGTGAAGAGTCCAGCCATGTTTCAGCAACACCAACTATATCTATATTTTCTTCCAGTATCAAGGCCTCCAGCTCCCCCATTTTGCTTGCTAGACTTCTGGCATTTGTGAACATACACTTTAACTTGCCTGTCAGTTTTTCACTTTTATTATCAGAAATGTGATTTGACATTAATCAGGCCTTTTTATTTACACTGATGTTTTGTAACGAAAGGATCTCCTTATCTTGTTGTCTAGTCCTCTCCCCACCGTCTGTTTCTCCCCCCACCAATATAGTCTGACCCCTCTCTAACCTGGCTACCCCTTTTTTTTCTACATTGACCTCCCTCCTCAGCCCTAGTTTAAATACTCCGCCACCCCAGCTAGAATTCTCTCCCCCAGCACAGCGGACCCCCTTCCATTTTGGTGCAAATCATCTGCAGAATACAGTTTGTACCCCAATGAAAAGTCAGCCCAGTGCTCTAGGAACCCAAATCCTTCTCCTCTACACCAAGACTTTAGCCATGCATTTAACTCCCTGAGCTCCCGCTGTCTTTCCTGTGATGCGCATGGCACAGGCAGTATTCCTGAGAATACTACTTTGGAGGTCCTTCCCTTCAGTTTGTAGCCTAGTTCTTTAAAATTATTCTTAAGGCTCCTCCACCTACCATTTATTCTGTCGTTGGTACCGACATGGACCACGACAGCTGGATCATCACCAGCCCCTCCCAGCAATTTGTCCACCCGTTCCACCACATGCCTAACCCTGGCACCAGGGAGACAGCAAACCATTCTGTTGAGGTGGTCTTGGCGACAAATTATTCTATCCGTCTTCCTGATTATAGAATCCCCTACGACTATCAATTGTCTTGGCTTACCTGCATTACCATCCCGCCGACTACTAGCTGGGCTGTTCTCCCGGCTGTTAGGGAGATCAGTATCCACTAGGGCTGCCATTTCTGAGACTGACACCCTCGCATCATCACCCAACTTGGCAATTTTGCCTGGAATGTCAGAAACCGGATCGGCCTTCCTTGTCTTTGACCCCTTTCTACTGCCCCTAACTACATTAACCCAGCTACTTACCTGATCCTGCTCACCCATGTCTTCACCCTCCAGATCTAACCCACTAACTGCATGCTCTGTGAGCAGCAAGCTCCGCTCAAAATTGTCTATCCTCCTCAGTGTTGCATTCTGCTCCTCCAGATCTCTAATACGAGCTTCCAGGTGAACAACATGCTCACATCTGCCACAGAGATATTCACCCTGGAACTCTGGCTCCAGTCGTGCATACATATGGCAAACTGTGCACTGAAGAAAACCTCCAATCTTGCTATCCATTATCCAAGTTACAAAAAAACAGCAAACAGGTGTTAATCAAAAAGAAAAAGAAGTAGAAGAGCACTTACTGGGGTTTTAACTCCTCTTTTCAACTCCGGTTTTTGGAACTCCACTTGATATACAAACCACTTGTTTTTTCAAGCCACAGAGCAGGCTCTACAGAGTACTGAGGCCTGATTTATAGCACCTGGTAGCAGCTAACCCCTCCCCCTTACTCAGCTACTCAGGAAGGAAACTGCAAGGGAAAAAATGGTTTTAAATAATGTCACTTTTGCAAACTTTGTAGCAAGCAAGCAATCAATACATATATCACATACAATGGCCCCCCACTTTGTCACACACAACACAGTAAATCAATCCGGTTTTTGGAACTCCACTTGATATACAAACCACTTGTTTTTTCAAGCCACAGAGCAGGCTCTACAGAGTACTGAGGCCTGATTTATAGCACCTGGTAGCAGCTAACCCCTCCCCCTTACTCAGCTACTCAGGAAGGAAACTGCAAGGGAAAAAATGGTTTTAAATAATGTCACTTTTGCAAACTTTGTAGCAAGCAAGCAATCAATACATATATCACATACAATGGCCCCCCACTTTGTCACACACAACACAGTAAATCAATCCGGTTTTTGGAACTCCACTTGATATACAAACCACTTGTTTTTTCAAGCCACACCGCAGTTCTCAATTTTAGAATTCTGTGACTGGATTTGGGAGCTTTGATGAGGTTGGAGAGCAGATGTCCCATTTTATTTCCCCATCTAAAAAAATTGTTTTGAACTGTGTCGTTAGTCCATTTTGCCTGACCAAGGAGGAAGGTGTCAAGTAGATGATGGGAGTCTAGGTAGTGTTATTTCGTTTCCGGGGTAGGGGCTGAAATATGTTGGGCATGGGCATCTGTAAGATTTTTGTATAGCAAGTCATTTTGTGCTGTCTGTGAGCGTTTTTTGTGAGAGACGTATGCTATAATATATTCACGCAAGACGGCTTTGGAGGTTCTCCACAAGAGGCTAGTGTCATCCATGTGTTGCATATTATCATCTTAATAATTTGCCCACTCACGGACCAAAAACTGTTTAAAATCATCCGAGTCCATTAGGTACGCAGGGAAGCGCCAATTCCTGCCAATTCGCGCGGATCTGAGGTTAATGGTCAGTGAGATGGGCGCATGGTCCGAGATGATTATGTTATGTATAGCAGAGTCAATTATATCAGGAAATAGTGGCGTGAAGATAAGAAAGTTATCTATCCTAGAGTGGGAATCGTAGACAGTGGAATAAAATGTGAAGTCTCGAGCTGTAGGATTATTGAGTCTCGATGTGTCACAAAGTTGGAGGTGTGTAAGTATAGATGCTATAATGCGAGAGGTTAGGACATCGTGAGTGGAGTTATTTGATTGGTCCAGAGAGGTATCCATCACTGCATTATAGACCCTTCCCATATTATTGTTGATAGTGGTTTAGTTAAGAGGAAATTGCGAATGTGTGAGAAAAATTCTGCATTGGGCGAATTTGGGGCGTAGATGTTAAGGAGATGTACCTAGCTTATGGGTCACAGTACGTATCACGTATCACATAATCCACATTTTTGTTGATCAACACGGCCACCCCTCTAGATTTGGAATGGTAAGAGGCCGATAGACATTGTACTATCCATGGGGCTTTAAGGATACTTTAACCCTCCCGTTTCCAATGTGTCTCTTGCAGGAAGACTATGTGTATTTTAAATTTATGCAAGCGCAAGAGTACTCTCTTCCATTTAATCAGAGTATTCAACCCCGCTACATTCCAAGATAAAAGTTTTAGAGTTAAATTTGTTGTGGTTGTGTGTGTTAGTGTGAGAAAGAGCCATCATACTATACCAATACGAGGTAAGAAGAAGAGATCAATAAGTGTGTATGACTTGAGATGTCCGTCCCAGTCAGTTGACTACTCCGGTCATGGGAAAGGAAAGGGTAACTCGCGCATATTCCTAAGGAAAAGGCATGGGGGGAACAGAAAAACATTAGTAACTCAACGGACAACATGAAGTTGTACAATGTAGTGTAAACTGAAGCACAGCAGCAGTCCAGAGAGCGCTTCTCAAGCAGGGATATCAGCCTTCAGGGAGGAAGTGGCGTTTTTCTTGTTATGGGTCACAAAACAGAAAAGTGCAGCCTTCCACGGTTACTCGCAGTTTAGCAGGGTATTGCAGTCGGAACCTGATATTTCTCTACACCAGGTGTTTGCATACATCAGAGAAGGGTTTTCTTTTGAGGGTTACAGATGCTGGGAAGTCCTGAAATATTAAAATTTTGTGACCCTTAACCTTCAGGTTCCTTCGTTTCCTGTAGTTTTTAAGAATTCGCTCTTTGTTGAGAAAGTGAAAACATTTGGCTATGGTAGTTCGAGGGTTGTTCCGATGGTTCTCCGGTTCCTTTCCCAGGCGGTGGGCACGTTCAATAGGCATTGTGTGGTTGGTGGGCAAGTCAAGAGCTTGCATGAGGTCTTGCGATAGAAATGAATATAGGTTGTCACCTTTGATGGATTCAGGAATACCAATAAAGTTGCATTTTCTGTTCCTATTCTCCAGATTATCCGAATGGTTAAACAGGAGCTGCACCTGTGATCCTTGTTGCTTGGTCGTTTGTTGCACAGAGTTGATAGTGTCCTCACAGGCACTGATTCTGTGTTCTGCCTCTCCCAGTCATTGAGTATTTGAGGTGATTTGAGATTGCATTATTAATGGTTGTATGTAGTGCTTCCAAGCGTTTGTCAAAAATTGAGATGAGCAGGTGTGAAACCTCCTGTACCTCTGTGTCTGCTTGGGCTTGGTCAGTAAATGATTGATCTATAAGGCTGGATGGAGGAGAATATGATGGCAAGGAGCCAGTGAAGTAATTGGATTCAACTGAAGTTCCGTTGGTAGCGAGGGCATCTCAATGGTTTTGAAATTGCCCTTAGGCGGTTTTTGTTTTCTGCCCTTTTGATTCAGTTGGGGAAAACTCAGAGTAATAGAAGACCTAGTGTTACGTTTGTGCATAACACTAGTTTATGAATTGAAGTATTTCTCCATATCCAGAAGGCAATGAGCTAATAGATTGGGTTGGGAGCACTCTCGGTCCACTTGCGTGCTCACATATTATAGTATCGTGGTAGTCGAAAGTTCAGATGAGTGCTATGTTTGTAGGGCAGATGGTTGTTGTAAAGCAGCGTGGCTTGTGATCACCGATGGCAAGGCAATTAATTTGCTAGTAGGCCCCTAGGTTTGTATGGGTATGATATGTCAATGTGAATTGCAGTCAGTTGCAGGGTTTGAGGCAGGGCTCACAGGAGCACCGTTTAGCTTATTATGGTAGTAGAGACAATGAACAAAAGTGCTGAGAAGGGGTACATGTGAGACAAGGATAAACTGCAATGCGTCATCTGTTAAGTAGTTTGCCACAGTACAGTGCACAATATACACAGTGTGGATATTATCTTGGGTTCATCAAATGCAGAGCCAGCCTTAGGGGTGTGCGACCTGTGCCATTGCACAGGGCGCATCACTCCAGCAGGTGGAAGGGGGCGCTACGCTGGTTCTTTTCCCCTGCTTGTTTCAGAAGTGCCCGGGCCCAGCGACCATCCGCCCGGGCGCTTCTTTACTCAGTGGCATCACTACAGCTGAAGCAGGCATAGCGGCTGCTAGCAGCGTCACAGGGCATGAGGGCACCTGTGCCGCCAGTCTGATCGGACCCCCATGTCCGGCGGCACCTGCCCTGCTATCTACTAGCGCCACTGTAGCTCCCTGAAGGAGCGGAATCTCCGTGTGGCCGGGAAATCCTCCTGGATGGAGCGCTTGATGTCTCTGGCTATATATGGACAGTCACATCAGGGATAGTCACTCTGTGACCGGGGATTCCACTCCAGGAGAAGCCATTCACGTCACTGTCTATAAATGGACACAGGCGACAGGGGCTTCTCCTGGAGTGGAATCTCCGGTCACTGCGTCTACAACTTTGTGGACAGGGATTCCGCTTCAGGAGTTGCCCCTGATGTCACTGTCCATATATGGACAGAGACATCAAGCGGAGCGCTCCAGGAGCCTAATCCCCGGCCACAGGGGGATCCTGCTCCTTTAGGGAGCTACAGTGGCGCTATCTACAAGAAGGGGGGTTGCTATCTACAAGGGGGCTCTGTGGCACTACCTACAAGGTGGCTGTGTGGCACTACCTACAATGGAGCTGTGTGGCACTACCTACAAGGGGGCTGTATGGCACTAACTACCAGGGTGCTGTGTGGCACTACCTACAAGGGGACTGTGCGGCACTGCCTACAGAGGGCTGTGTAGCAATACCTACAAGGGGTTGTGTAGCACTACCTACAAGGGGGCTGTGTGGCACTACCTACAGGGGGCTTTGTGGCACTACCTACAGGGGGCTGTGTGGCACTATCTACATGGTGCTGTGTGGCACTACCTACAAGGGGGCTTTGGGGTACTATCAACAGAGGGAATCTGTGAGTGGCGGGCTGATGGTCATTTTACTGTGAGTGGGGGGGGGGGCTGATGGTCATTTTACTGCGGGTGCTGGGCTGATGGTCATTTTACTATGAGTGGGGGGCTGATTGTCATTTTACTGTGAGTGCTGGGCTGATGGTCATTTTACTGTGAGTGGGGGCTGATGGTCATTTTACTGTGAGTGGGGGCTGATGGTCATTTTACTGTGAGTGGTTGGGCTAATAGTCTTCAAGTGGTTTCCACCTCTGACCTCCAATTGAAATTAATAGGAGGCAGAAAATACCTGTGGCACCCATTTGGAGTGTTTTTTTAGCTTCAACGGCTTAAAAAACGCAAAAAAAAAAAGTCGAACAACGATGTCAATTCAAAATCTGCTTCAAAATTCCTAAAGGAATTTTGAGTCAGCTTGTTTTGCCTTACAAAAAACTCTGTGTGAACATACCCTACAAGTGTAGTGCTTGTTTTTAGCCGTTTTCTGTCTTTCTCTAAACAATTTTTGGTAGGGGTGCCCTGAGGAAATTTTGTTTTCCAGGGGACGCCTCGAGTCCGAAAAGGTTGAGAAGCTCTGTACTAGGCTACAGGATCACGCCGGCCTAAGCAAGGATCTCGTCATGGAGATTCTCAGTTCGTCGTGGGAACGGGGTCTACACCGCGTTCCAAATTATTATGCAAATGTTATTTTTCGCTGATTTTCCTAAATAGTCGATGCAAATGACAGTCAGTATAATCTTCAAGCAATCAACCGTTGGAGTATAATGCTAATTTTATTGAACAAATCTCCTAATTAGAGATGAGCGAACCGGGACAACCGAACCCGGTTTCGGTCCGAACTTCCGGAAAAGTTCGGTTCGCAGCGAATCCGAACTTCACCGGGTTCGGCCGAACCCGTTTTGACCGAACCCGGTCAAAAACATTATACAAATCGGCAGCCACTTATCTCTATCAATCACTGATAGAGAAAAGAGGCTGCTGATTAAAAATAAAATAAAAAGTATTTCATACGTACCCGGTCGTTGTCTTGCGGACGAGTCCCTCTTCTTCCTCCAGTCCGACCTTTTCTGACGCGGCAGCCTGTGATTGGCTGCAGAGACCTCTGCAGCCTGTGATTGGCTGCAGAGGCCGCGGCAGCCTGTGATTGGCTGCAGCGCTCACATGGGCTGCATCATCATCAAGGAATGTCGGGCCGGATGTCGAGAGGGACGCGTCACCAAGGCAACGGCCTGGAGACCGGACTGGAGGAAGCAGGGAGTTCCCGGTAAGTATGAACGTCTTTTTTTTTACAGGTACTGTGATCGGTAGTCACTGTCCAGGGTACTGAAACAGTTACTGCCGATCAGTTAACTCTTTCAGCACCCTGGACAGTGACTATTTAGGGTATGTGCACACACACTAATTACGTCCGTAATTGACGGACGTATTTCGGCCGCACGTACCGGACCGAACACAGTGCAGGGAGCCGGGCTCCTAGCATCATAGTTATGTACGATGCTAGGAGTCCCTGCCTCTCTGCAGGACAACTGTCCCGTACTGTAATCATGTTTTCAGTACGGGACAGTAGTTCCACGGAGAGGCAGGGACTCCTAGCATCGTACATAAATATGATGCAAGGAGCCCGGCTCCCTGCAGTGTGTTCGGTCCGGTACTTGCGGCCGAAATACGTCCGTCAGTTACGGACGTAATTAGTGTGTGTGCACATACCCTTACTGACGTCGCCTAGCAACGCTGCCGTAATGACGGGTGCACACATGTAGCCACCCGTCATTACGGGGCCTCATGCACACGACCATAAAAACACCCGTTATCACGGGTCGTAATTACGTCCCGAAATAGCGGGCCCATAGACTTCTGTTAGCCACAAGTACCTTCCCGTTTTCTCACGGGAAGGTGCCCGTGCCGTTAAAAAGATAGAACATGTTCTATTTTTTTATTTTACGGGCCGTGCTCGTAATTACGACTCGTAACTACGAGCACGGCCGGCCGGCCACGGGCAGCCGGCCGCTTTTGCGAACCGTGCTGTCATTATAATTATAGCAGCACGGCCCGTAAAATAGAAAAATAGAACATGTTCTATTTTTTTAACGGCACGGGCACCTTCCCGTGAGAATACGGAAAGGTACCCGTGGGTAACAGAAGTCTATGAGCCCGTTATTGCGGGTCGTAATTACGACCCGCAATAACGGGTGTTTTTACGGTCGTGTGCATAATGGGAGCACGGCTCGGAAAAACGAACGGCTGCCCGTGCTCATCTCCTGAAATAATCTGTGCTGCCTTAAACTCTGTGGACAGGTCAGGATCCTGTTTCTTTTAAATGCTGCTGGGGAACCCGCTCGATCCACTATATAAGGCTACGCTACAGTGCAGCATTTAAAAGAAACAGGATCCTGACCTGTCCACAGAGTTTAAGGCAGCACAGAGTATTTCAGGAGATGAGCGTGCAGATTCAGTGCTGCTGTGAACTCTGCTCTTAACATTACGTAGCTCTCAGTCTGTTACCTCTCCTCCACTCCTGTCCTCAAGAACACCTTCACATGATTGGCAAGTCACCACGTAATGGTAAGAGCAGAGTTCACAGCAGCACAGAGTATTTCAGGAGATGAGCGTGCGGATCTTGTGCGTGGTGGTGACTTGCCAATCATGTGAACGTGTTATAGAGGACAGGAGTGGAGGAGATGTAACAGACTGAGCTACGTAATGGTAAGAACAGAGTTCACAGCAGCACAGAGTATTTCAGGAGAGGAGCGTGCAGATTCAGTGCTGCTGTGAACTCTGCTCTTACCATTACGTAGCTCAGTCTGTTACCTCTCCTCCACTCCTGTCCTCAATAACACCTTCACATGATTGGCAAGTCACCACCCCGCACAAGATCCGCACGCTCATCTCCTCAAATACTCTGTGCTGCTGTGAACTCTGCTCTTACCATTACGTGGTGACTTGCCAATCATGTGAAAGTGTTCTGGAGGACAGGAGTGGAGGAGAGGTAACAGACTGAGAGCTACGTAATGGTAAGAGCAGAGTTCACAGCAGCACTGAATCTGCACGCTCATCTCCTGAAATACTCTGTGCTGCCTTAAACTCTATGGACAGGTCAGGATCCTGTTTCTTTTAAATGCTGCACTGTAGCGCAGCCTTATATAGTGGATCGAGCGGGTTCCCCAGCAGCATTTAAAAGAAACCGTGTTTGTGTATGTGTGTGTTTGTGTATATATGTGTGTTTGGGTATGTGACTTTGTCTGTTTTTGTTTTTATATGTGTGTTTGTGTATATGTGTGTGTATATATGGGTGTGTTTGTGTATATGTGTTTGTGTATATGTGTTTGTGTATATATGGGTGTATTTGTGTATGTTTGTGTGTAGATGTTTGTGTGTGTTTTTGTATATGTGTGTTTGTGTATATGGGTGTGTGTTTGTGTGTATATATGGGTGTGTTTGTGTATATGTGTTTGTGTATATGTGTGTTTGGGTATGTGTGTTTTTGTTTGTATATGTGTTTGTGTATATGTGTTCGTGTGTGTGTGTATAACTGTGTGTGTGTGTGTGTTTGGATATGTGTGTTTTTGTTTGTATATGTGTGAGTTCGTGTATATGTGTGTGTGTTTGTCTGTTTATGTGTGTGTGTGTGTGTGTGTGTGTGTATATCTTGTTGTGTTTGTGTATATATGTGTGTGTCTGTGTATGGTTGTTTGTTTGTGTGTGCGTGTATATATGTGTGTAGGTGAGTAGAAGTATTGGTATTGTTCACATTGATAACTGTTTTTTTATGTTGTTGCAGATTTTGATGTACCGATTGGACTACATCTTCGATTCGTTGGACTACTGCGTAGATCTACGTTTTTTCAAATTTTAATAAAATGGTTAACGAGGGTTTTGTTGGGGATTTCTTATTTCAATAAAAAAAGAATTGTCTTTGTGTTTTTTTTTTAAACTTTATTAGTGCCTAGATAATGGCAGTTGGCTGATTGACAGCGTCCATTATTAAGGCGGTACTTAGTGTTAGCCGGTGCAGAGGCTAGCACTAACCACCCATTATTACCCCGGTACCCACCACCACCAGGGGTGCCGGGAAGAGCTTGGTACGATCCAGTACCCGACCATCTGTTGTGATGGTCGGGTACTGGGGCGGCCGTAGGCTGGTATTATGAGGCTGGGAAGGGCCAAAAACAGTGGACCTTCCCACCCTTGTAATGGTAGGCTGCTGCTGCTGTGTTGTATCGGGCTGGTTATAAAAATGGGGGGGACCCCCACGTCGTTTTTTTTTTTGAATTTAACAAATTTAGCAATAGACGGGTCCCCCACATTTTTAATAACCAGCCATATACAAGGCCGCAGCAGTCTGGCATTACATTGGTGGGAAGGGCCACTGGTTTTGTCCATTCCCAGGCTAATAACACTGTGTTGTATGTGGCTGGTTATGATAAATTGGGTGGAACCCCATGTCTTTTTAAAAAAAAAAATGTAAATAAATAAATAATTAAAAAAAATGACGTGGGGTCCCCCCCACTTTTATAACCAGCCAGATACAACACAGCAGCAGCAGCCTAGCATTACAAGGGTGGGAAGGTCCACTGTTTTTGGCCCTTCCCAGCCTCATAATACCAGCCTGCGGCCGCCCCAGGGCCCGACCATCACAACAAATGGTCGGGTACTGGATCGTACCTGGCTCTTCCCGGCACCCCTGGTGGTGGTGGGTACCGGGGTAATAATGGTGGTTAGTGTTAGCCTCTGCACCGGCTAACACTAAGCCTCGCCTTAGTAATGGATGTTGTCACTCAGACAGCGGCCATTACTAAAGTGGTAGTAATAAAATTTGAAAAGAAAAAGACAAAGATATAGATAAAATATTTTATTGAAATAAAGCACCCCCAACACAACCCTCATTAACCATTTTATTGTAAGAAAAAAAACGTCATCTAAGTAGTCCTCGAAACCGACGTAGTCCAAACAACAAACCTGTAAAAAAAAACAAAAATGAAATAAAACATGTCGTAGGCTTAGATTCAGTTTAATGTGTGATACTGACTGTTATACCATGTATAGAAGCCTGCCACGAAGTTGACTTAGATACAGGGCACCAGCAGACAGTATCATACATGGCCATACATACATATATACAAACATACATACATATATACAAACATACATACATATATACAAGCATGCACATATATACATGCAAATATACATACATGCAAACATACACACATATATACATGCAAACTATCATACATACATGCATACACACACACACACACACATGAAAACATACATACATACAAACAAACATGCAAAGATACATACATACATATATACAAGCATGCACAAATATACATGCAAACATAAATACATGCAAACATAATTACATACATGCACATATATATATAAACATACATGCAAACATACATGCAAAAATAAAAACATGCAAACATACATGCATGCACATATATACATACATACATGACAACATACATACAAACATACATGACAACATACATACATACATGCAAACATACATACATACATGCAAACATACATACACACATGCAAACATATATACATACAAACATGCACATGTATACATACATGCCAACATACATGCAAACATACATGCACATATATACATACATACATGACAACATACATACATGCAAATATATACATGCAAATATACATACACACATGCACATATATACATACATGCCAACATACATGCACATATATACATACATGACAACATACATACATACATGACAACATACATACATACATACATATATATATATACACACATGCAAATATACATACAAACATGCATACATACATGCAAACATACATTCATGCAAACACACATACATGCAAACATACATACATACAAATATACATACACACATGCACATATATACATACATACATGACAACATACATACATGACAACATACATGCAAAAATACATACATGCAAACATACACACATGCAAACATACATACATACATGCAAATATATACATGCAAATATACATACAAACATGCACATATATACATACATGCCAACATACATGCACAGATATACATACATACATACATACATGACAACATACATACATGCCAACATACATACATACATACATACATGCCAACATACATACATGCCAAAAAATAATAATAATACGTTCATACTTACTTTCCTCCTGTCCGGCCTCCAGCGATGACGTTTCATCCATGTCGCCGCTGCAGCCTGTGATTGGCTGCAGAGGCGGTCACGTGGGATGAAGCGTCATCCTGACGTGCGTGACCGCCACTACAGCCTGTGACTGGCTGCAGCGGCGAAAGGGATGAAACGTCATCGCTGGAGGCCGGACAGGAGGAAAGTAAGTACGAACGTATAATTTTTATTTTTTTATTACATTTAAATAGTATTTTCCGCGCGCCGAGCATGTACTGTGAAGGTTGCTGAAAGAGTTAGTGCAGCCCATTAACTCTATCAGCACCCTGGACAGTAGCATGCTCGGCGCACGTAAGTGACAGGTTCGATCAGAACTAGTTCGGTCCGAACCGAACTTTTTTGTGAAATTCGGCGAACTAGCCGAACCGAACTTTTGATAAGTTCGCTCATCTCTACTCCTAATGATAACAGTTTTTTTTAGAAGTAAAAAACTCAAAATGCACTGTTTCAAATTATTATGCACAACAGAGATCAAAACATTTTAAAGGTTGTAAAGAGAACTAAAATAGTAATTTGTTGAATTTGCAGCATCAGGAGGTCATATTTACAGAAATCAAAAGCTCTTTTAATAAAAAAAAACTTAACAGGCCAAGTTACATGTTAACATAGGACCCCTTCTTTGATATCACCTTCACAATTCTTGCATCCATTGAATTTGTGAGTATTTGGACAGTTTCTGCTTGAATATCTTTGCAGGATGTCAGAATAGCCCCCCAGAGCTTCTGTTTTGATGTGAACTGCCTCCCACCCTCATAGATATTTTGCTTGAGGATGCTCCAAAGGTTCTCAATAGGGTTGAGGTCAGGGGAACATGGGGGCCACACCATGAGATTCTCTCCTTTTATGCCCATAGCAGCGAATGACACAGAGGTATTCTTTGCAGCATCAGATGGTGCACTGTCATGCATGAAGATAATTTTTCTACGGAAGGCACGGTTCTTCTTTTTGTACCACAGAAGAAAGTGGTCAGTCATAAACTCTACGTACTTTGCAGAGGTCATTTTCACACCGTCAGGGACCCTAAAGGGGCCTACTAGCACTCTCCCCATGATTCCAGCCAAAAATATGACTCCGCCAGCTCCTTGCTGACGTCGCTGCCTTGTTGGGACATGGTGGCCATTCACCAACCATCCACTGCTCCATCCAGCTGGACCATCCAGGGTTGCACGGCACTCATCAGTAAACAACACGGTTTGAAAATTAGTCTTCATGTATTTCTGATCCCACGTCAATCGTTTCTGCTTGTGAGCATTGTTTAGGGGTGGCCTAATAATAATAGCTTTATGCACACTTGCAAACCTCTGGAGGATCCTACACCTTGAGGTTTGTGGGACTCCAGAGGCACCAGTGGCTTCAAATACCTGTTTGCTGCTTTGCAATAGCATTTTAGCAGCTGCTCTCCTAATCCTATTAATTTCTCTGGCAGAAACCTTCCTCATTATGCCTTTATCTGAATGAACCCGTCCGTGCTCTGAATCAGCCACAAATCTTTTCACAGTACGATGATCACGCCTAAGTTTTCTTGAAATATCCAATGTTTTCATACCTTGTCCAAGGTATTGCACTATCTCACACTTTTCGTCAGCAGAGAGATCCTTTATCTTTCCCATATTGCTTGAAACCTGTGGCCTGCTTAATAATGTGGAACATCCTTCTTAAGTGGTTTTACTTTGATTGGGCACACCTGGCAAACTAATTATCACAGGTGTCTGAGATTGATTACTATGATCCAAAGAGCCCTAAGACACAATACCATCCATGAGTTTAATTGAAAAACTAATAATTAAATGTTTATGACACTTAAATCCAATGTGCATAATAATTTGGAACACGGTGTATATGCCTTGCATTACTCAAGCTCTGAAACTGTTCATCTGTTCATCTATTCTTGGAATGGAATAAGCAATAAATTTTAAAATCTCATTCAGTTTTAAGAAAATATAAAACCTCCAAGTACCATTGGTTTTGCAGATTAAGACCATTGAGCTTGACTATTCCCAAAGGCAGGACCCACTAGGCTTGCTGTCAGTGAGTAACTGAAAGCTCTAAGGGTATGTGCACACGCAAACTCAAAAATGTCTGAAAATATGGAGCTGTTTTCAAGGGAAAACAGCTCCTGAATTCAGAAGTTTTTTAAGCCACTCGCGTTTTTTGTGGCGGTTTTTACGGCCGTTTTTGGAGCTGTTTTTCTATAGAGTCAATTAAAAATGCCTCCAAAAACAGTTCAAGAAGTGACACATCTTTTTCACGGCCGTTTTTTTTACACGGCCGTTTTTCAAGGTGGCCGTGTAAAAAAAACGGCCCGTCGGAACAGAAATCAATGGGCAGATGCTTGGAGGCGTTCTGCTTCCGATTTTTCGTCAGTTTTTCATCCGTTTACAGCCCTAAAAATGTCCGAAAATAAGCCGTGTGCACATACCCTTATGCACTGCACTACACATGTAGTGCAATGTATGAGAATAGCGATCAGGGCTTCCTGCCTTCAAGTCCCCTAGTGGGACAAAAAAATAAAAAGTAAAAAAAAAGTTGCATAAATATAAACAAATGGAAGGTAATAAAAGTTAAAATCACCCTTTTTCCCTTATTAAGTGTTTTATTATTTAAAAAAATAATAAAAAAAGAAACTATACATAATTAGTATCGCCTGAACTATAAAAGTATTTTGTTATTTATCCCGCGCGGTGAACGCCGTAAAAAATGTTTAATAATAAACCATACCAGAATTGGAATAAAAAGAGGTCAAAAAGTTGCATGTACCCCAAAATACTAATCAAAACTTCAGTTTGTTACGCAAAAATACAAGCCTTCTTGATGGAAGCAGCTTTCTTGATCGAAAAATAAAAAAGTTATGGCTCTTAGAATAAGGCAACATGAAAAGTAAATGATTTTTAAAAAAAAGTATTTTATTGTGCAAACACCATAAAGCATAAAAAAAATCAATACATTTGTTATTGCCGTAATCATATCGACCTGTACAATAAAGTAAACATATGTCATTTATAGCACAAGGTGGACGCTGTAAAAAAAATTACTAAAAAACAATAGTAGAATTGCTGCTTTTTAGTCACCACACCTCTTAAAAAATAAAATAAAAACTGATCAAAAAGTCACATGTACGCCAAATTGGTACCAATGAAAACTACAGATTGTCCCTCAAAAAAATAAGCCCTCACACAGCTCCAGAAAAATATGGTGACACAAAAGGTGCAGAATGTGTTCCAAAAGAGGATAAGATCTGGCACTATTTATAAGTGCGACACTGGCCACATATCTGCGGATTATTATACATTTACCGCATTATTATACCCTCTTATTATACCCTGATGTACTCCACACAGTTTACATATACCCTGCTGTACTCCTCACAGCTTACATATACCCTGATGTACTCCGCACAGCTTACATATAACCTGATGTACTCCGCACAGCTTACATATACCCTGTTGTACTCCTCACAGCTTACATAAACCCTGATTTACTCCGCACAGTGTACATATACCCCGCATTATAATATAAAACACCAATAAAACCCCAAACAGAACTACTATCAAGCAAAATCCAAGTACTGCTCCCACCCTTCTGAGCCCTACCCAAACAGCAGTTTACGTCCACATATATGGCATTGCTATACCTGGGAGAACCCGCTTAATAGTTTATGAGATATTTGTCTTCAGTGGCACAAACTGGGTATAACATAGTGTGCACTAAAATGGTATATCAGTGGAAAATCCACTGCACATTATTTTCTAGTAAAAGACACCTTTTGGGTCAAAATACTCACTGCACCCCTTAATAAATGCTTAAGGGGTGTAGTTTCCAAAATAGGGTCACTTCTGGTGGGTTTCCATTACTCAGATACCTCTGGGGCTCTGCAAATGCGACATGGCACCCGAAAACCAATCCAGCAAAATCTGGATTTCAAAGAACACATAGAGCTTCTGCCCTTCTGAGTCCTCCCATGGGCCCAAATGGCAGTTTATCACCACAAATGGGGTATTGCCACACTCAGGAGAAATTGCTCAACAAAATGGGTTATTGTATTCCTTGTGATAATAAGATTTTTTTGATTTTTTTATTTTACAGCCCAATTAAAATACGTTCTGTGAAAAAACTGTGGAGTCAAAATGGTCCCAACACCCGTAAATGAATTACTTGAGGGGTGTAGTTTCCAAAATGGGTTCTTTTTGGGGTTGTTTCTATGTTTTGGCACCACAAGACCTCTTCAAACCTGACATGGTGCCTAAAATATATTCTAATAAAAAAGAGGCCCCAAAATCCACTAGGTGTTCCTTTGCTTCGGAGGCCTGCGTTTTAGTCCAGTAGCACACTAGGGCCACATGTGGGACATTTCTAAAAACTGCAGAATCTGGGCAATAAATATTTAGTTGTGTTTCTCTGGTTAAACATTCTGTGTTGCAGAAAAAATTGTATTAAAGTTGAATTTCTGGGAGAAAAAGGAAATTTGAAAATGTCACCGTTGCTTTAATTCCTGTGAAACGCCTAAAGGTTTAAGAAATGTTCTAAATGCTGTTTTGAATACTTTGAGGGGTCCAGTTTTTATAATGGGGTGTTTTGAGGGGGTTTCTAATATATAGGCCCCTTAAAGTCACTTCAGAACTAAATTGGTACCTAAAAACACAGCTTTTGAAATTTTCTTGAAAATATGAGAAATTGCTGCTTATGTTCTAAGCCTTGTAACGTCGTATAAAAATAAAAGAATGTTCAAAAAACAATGCCAACATAAAGTAGACATATGGTAAACGTGAACTAGTAACTATTTTGTGTGGTACAACCATCTGCCTTACAAGCAGATACATTTAAATTCAGAAAACTGCATTTTTTTTCCAAATGTTCTGTAAATTTTGCTATTTTTCACAAATAAACACTAAATGTATCAACCAAAATTTACCACTAACATAAAGTCCAATGTGTCATGAGAAAACAGTCTCAGAATGGCCTAAATTAATGAAGACATTCCAAATTTATTACCACATAAAATGACACATGTCAGATTTGAAAAATGGGCTCTGAGCCTTAAGGCCCAAACAAGGCTGCGTTATTAAGGGGTTAATCAAGTTTTCATGATAAAGTTGGAAGAATTTTCTTTTACCTGGTTGGTGCACTTTAAAGTTTACTTCACCAACCTTTTTCACAATCTCATAGGGGCCCTTCCAAAGAACTTGCTTTCTACTGTGGGCACTAGGATTCTGATTCTATACCCAGGATGGAAACTCCTGACCTTCCTAGATTTATAATAGATACTTCTTTAAGCCCCTCTTACCATCTGCAAGGGTTGCTTTACAATGGGCATTACCGAAACAATGCTTTCTTGCATTTGTACCATGTGCTCTATTCTATGGTTTTTTTCTTAGGGTAGACTCTGTTTCTTATGTGTCTTTGGCTATATCAAGCAAACCCCGGGTGTAGTGATGATACACCAACTCAAAGGGTGAAAAACCTCTAAAAGCTTGTGGCACTTCCCAAACAAAAGATAGGACAAAATACAGGTCCAATCATGACCATCTTACTCTACTACTTTGTTTTTTAACAACTTTTTATTATGTTATAGGGTTTTGTTGAACCAATAAACTTACCAGTCTGTTTAGGGGTGATGCACAGAGATATGAATGTGTGTGATTATAAACATCTTGCACAACTATTTCATTACCTTTAACATAAATGGTGTGCCTTGGTTAGTAAGGATTTCATTAGAGATCCCCATTCTGAAAAACAGAGATTCAGGCAGTGTTTCTTAAGGTACAGCTTTAGGATAGTGAGGTGCATAGTCAAGAACCACCAAAATATATTGATGTCCCCTACCTAACTTTACAATGGAACACACTAAATCCATAGCAATTCTTTTAAATGGTAATTCAATTATTGGGAGTTTAACCAAAGAGCTCAAGATTGCTCTACTTTTTTGGATGTCCCCCCGGGATCTGCCAACTTCCTCTTCATGTCCTCCTCTTACCAGAACTGCACCAGAATGGTCTTCCTTATCTAGTTCTAGATTATTTAGACTCCTAATATTTTACCGTTCAACTATACCTCTTTGTGCAGACAATATGTGCCATCTATACTTGATGCTAGGTTATTAATTTCTCCTGTGTGATGTGTTATTTTCATCTATACATCAACCTTCCAGACAAGCCACTGAGCCTGCACCCTGCTATGCACAGTTTTGCTTTGTAGAAAGCATCACATTCATATATAGCAGGAGTATAGCAGGAGTAGCCAGCTAACTGCCGTTTGGAAGTAGCAATAATGACAAAAATAGAAGCAGTGCCACAGAAAATGTTTCCCATCCTTTCCCATCCTTTATTAACCTGGCACATCCCCAAAGCCATCTCAGGTTGTAATCTCAAGACAATTATGTGTATTCTGTGTACTTCCAGGTTCAGAGCCGCTGTCGTCCTCTGTGAAACTCTTCCTCTTTGTTAGTGCAGCCTTTTCCATGGACTGCACGACGCTTCCGTTCTGAACATTCTGAACATGGCCACTGATGGAGGGGCATGTGACCAGTCACTTCTAACGGCAACCTGCATTGAACAACACTGCTCATGGCAAAGGAAACTAACGCATGTACAGTGCCATTCATTAGAGGCCATTGCTGGACTTGCCTGGTCATGTGCCTCTTCATCAGCAGCCATGTTCAGAACAGGAGCACCATAAGTCCATGTAGAAAGCTGTACTAAGGGGGTGTCGCGTCACAAAGGAAGACATCCTTAATGATCTTCTAATAACTATTTATTAATAAGTGATCGCCAACGGGCACCATTTAGTCGTGATTCCTGCCCCGTGAACCCCAAAAGTCTTGGGTTTCACCAGAGCCTCTGGGAAATTTTAAATGAACTGGATTTGTGTAGAATGGATTCACTCATCTCTACTAGTGACTCACAGTCGACTGCGCCCACACTAGTGTATTGTTTTGGTTCAGTGATAGTTCCAATCAGTGGTGGATCCTCATGTGGCCGAACCGCACATAACTTAAAAAAACGATGCAGGGCTGCTGGGGGGAGTAGGGGGGCTGTGTAGGGGGAGTCAATTGCAGGGGAGAGCTAGGCCAGGGAACAAGGGGCAGGCGGCACAGCACATCAGCTGTAGAGAGCAGACTGTCAGAGATAGTGATGAGCAAGTGCTGGAGTCTACCTGACAGTCTGCTTCTCTGTGCTACTGTCCACTGTCCCGCCTCCAGCCACTGCTTGATAATGGCAAGACTGAAACTAAGAGGCATAGAACCTGTAGTGAAATCACAGTCACATAATTAAGGTCCTGTAGGCTGTACCCAAGCACAAGCACCGCAGAGGAAGAGGCTCTGGTAAGTGTAGTGTGTATATAGTGAGCATAGTGTAAGTCTATATAGTGTGTGGTGTGTATAGTGTGTGGTGTGTGTGTGTGTCTGTGTATAGTGTATATAGTGTTAGTCTACATAGTGTATGGTGTGTCTATATAGTGAACATAGTATAAGTCTATATAGTGTGTGCTGTGTGTATAGTGTATATAGTTTGCGGTATCTGTGTATAGTGTAAGTTTATATAGTGTATGGTGTGTGTGTGTATATAGTGACCATAGTGTATGTCTATATAGTGTGTGGTGTGTGTGTGTGCATGCGTGCGTGTGTGTGTGTGTGTGCGTGTGTGCGTGTGCATAGTGCATATAGTGTAAGTCTATATAGGGTGTGGTGTATGTAGTGAACATAGTGTAAGTCTATATAGTGTGTGTGGTGTGTGTGTGTGTGTGTGTGTGTGTGTGTGTATAATGTATATAGTAAATAGTGTAAGTCTATATAGTGTGTGGTGTATGCAGTGAACATAGTGTAAGTCTGTATAGTGTGTGGTGTGTGTGTGTGTATAGTGTATATAGTGAAAGTCAATATAGTCTGTGGTGTGTGTATATAGTGAACATTGTGTAAGTCTATATGGTGTGTATAGTGTATAGTGTATATAGTGTAAGTCTATATAATGTGTGGTGTGTGTATAATGTACAAAGTGTGATTCTATATGGTGTGTATAGTGTATATAGTGTAAGTCTATATACTTAGTTAATGTGTCACGTAGGGTTCGTGGACCCACTGGGCCGTACCGCCTTGGCGGTATGGCAGCTGGCCAACAGGGCGCAGGTCAGAGTCTATAGTTTATATAAAGTACCTGTGGCAGCTCGGACAGTAGCAAGGCAGGCTTGGCAGGAACTAGCCAGCAGGTAGAGTTCAGGCGATGAGAAGCAGGACAGGCGTGGTATACAGCACAGCACGGCTACAGCTAAGCACGGCACTAGATCAGGTTACAGGATACAGGAATAGGAACAGGAAACACTGGGAGCAGGAAACACTAGGGGACCATTTGCAAGACAGACTAGGAATACAACAACAAAGCTCAGACGTGGGAGGATGGGGCTGGGACCTTCTTATAGCCCAGGGAGCTTTGGACCAATTAGCTCAATCACCAACATGCTTGCGCTCTGGCTTCTCAAGTCTGGACTGAGCTCATGAGCGCACCCTGGTGGTCACTGTGGAGCAGGACGGCCGTATGTGCAGACATCTCTTGAGAGAAGGGCGTCGACTGGATGGAAGGAGTTTGTTGTCAGCGACCACAAAATTTACATAATGTATGGGACTGAGGTCTTAATTTGCTTAGGGGTTTGGTCCGGAGTATAAATCAATTTAGGGTGTTTAGTTTCTGAATTTTTGTGTTGCTATAGACGCTGAAAATCGCTGCAGAATCAAGGGGCAAAGATTTCTCACCAGGAAACTCTGGAGTCATCAGGAGAAGTCGCCATAATGGTCTGTGTCAGATGGAGAAGAGAAGAAAAGAGAACGACTCCCATCAGAGAAGACATGACTTCTGAGTCACTGGATCTATAGAGGATCTGTCCCCTCTCCTGACATGTCTGTTGTAGGAAATCATTGTACTCTACATAAAGTCTTTGTATACCCAGGACTAATAGACAAATGCGTGTTACCATTCCCATTGTCAAGAAAATGTGTCCCTACACAGTGTGATACTGTCAGCGAAGGTTTGAGACTGTCACTATGTGGGGACACAGCCCTTTGACAAGGGGAATCATAACACTCATTTGTCAATGCTCGCATTGAAAGGTGGTGTTTAACCCCTTCCCGACATTTGACGTAAACATACGCCAAAGTCGGGTTGGGGAAGTATGGAGCGGGCTCACGGAGTGAACCCGCACCATAGGATGCGGGTGTCGGCTGTTTGTTACAGCCGACACTTCAGAGTAATGAGCGGCATCGCACTCGAGCGCGATGACACTCTTTTAACTCATTAAATGCTGTGTTCAATAGCGACCGCGGCATTTAAATCATTAGAAAGAGGAGGGACCCCCTCTAACAGCTAATTGCGCCCCCATCAACACAATCGCGGGGGGGACGATGGTTGCTATGGCTGCCTGAGGGCATAATGAAGGCCCCCAGGTCCGCCATCTTTGTGCACCTATTAAGGCCTGCCTGTCAGAATCACGATATACTGCAATACATTAGTATTGCAGTATATCGTGCCAACAATCTAACGATCGCTGGTTGAAGTCCCCTAGGGGGACTAATAAAAAAAGTAAAAATTAGTTAAATAAAGTTGTTTTTTTTGTGTAAAAAAAAATTTAAAAAATATTAAAAGTTCAAAAAACCCCCCTTTTCCCATTTTCCCCCTAGAGCATAGTAAAAAAAATAAACATAATTGGTATCGCCGCGTCCATAAAAGTCTGAGCTATTACAATATATAATTATTTTACCCGCATGGTGAACGCCGTAAAAAAAAAACAATTGTAACCGCCAGAATCTCTATTTTTTGGTCACATAATCTCCCACAAAAAATGAAATAAAAAGTGATCAAACCGTCGCATGTACACCAAAATGGTATTATTAAAAACTACAGCTTATCCCGCAAAAAATAAGCCCTCATACCACTTAATCGACAGAAAAGTAAAAAAAGTTATGGCTCTCGGAATTTAGCGACACAAAATAAATTTTCTTTTTTACACTTAGGTTTTTACTTGTAAAAGTAGTAAAATATAGAAAAATATAGAAATATAGTAAAATATAGAAAAAACTATAAATATTTGGTATCGCCATAATCATATTGACCCACAGAATAAAGGTAACATGTTGTTTTAATTGCACAGTGAATTCCGTAACAAAGCAGGGAGCAGCTAAATCTCCCGTAGCTGAAGGCTGGGAGCAGACCTGCTCGAATGACCGAGATCGATATTAGTATCGATCCCACTCGTTTAACCCCTCAGATATGGCGGTTTTGGAGGGAGGGGGGACCCTCTCTCAACCCACTGGCACTCTGCTATACGATCGCAGGGTGCAGGTGTCTTCTATGGCAGCGAGGGCCCTAATAAAGGCCCCCAGGTCTGCTTCTAGTTAATGCCTGTTAGGCCATGCCAGGGGCAGTAATACACTGCAATACAGAAGTATTGCAGTTTATTATAAAAAGCGATCAGATGATCGCATAGTGATGTCCCCTAGTGGGTCTAATAAAAAAGTTAAATCAAAGTTTAATAAAAGTTTATAATATATAAATAAATATCCAAATTAAAAACACACTTTTTCCCTTTACAAAATGCTTTATTAGGGTATGTTCACACGAGGGCATTACGTCCGTAACTGACGGATGTATTTCGGCCGCAAGTACCGGACCGAACATAGTGCAGGGAGTCGGCCTCCTAGCATCATAGTTATGTACGATGCTAGGAGTCCCTGCCTCTCTGTGGAACTACTGTCCCGTAATGTAATCATGTTTTCAGTACGAGACAGTTGTCCGGCAGCGAGGCAGGGACTCCTAGCGTCGTACATAACTATGATGCTAGGAGCCCGACTCCCTGCACTGTGTTCGGTCCGGTACTTGCGGCCGAAATACGTCCGTCAATTACGGACGTAATGCCCTCGTGTGAACATACCCTTATGAAAAAAAGTTACACATTTTTAGTATCGCCGCGTACGTAACTACCCCAACTATAAAGCTATTATATTATTTAACCAGATCGGCGAACGCCATAAAAAATAAAACAAAAAACAATGCAAGAATTGCTGTTTTCTGTGCATCTTGCCTAAAAAAAACTGTGATGATAAGTGATCAAAAAGTCGCATGTCGTCCCACAAAAAAATAAGCCCTCATACAGCTGCATCGGGGGAAAAATAAAAACGTTACGGCTCTTCAAAAATGGAGATGCAAAAACAAATAATTTTGAAAAAAAAAAGAGTTTTTACTGTGTAAAAGTAGTAAAACATAAGGAAACTATATAAATTTGGTATCGTTGCAATCGCAACAACCCGCTGAATAACTTTGATTCAACCTGTTTAACACCTTAAATGCCGCGGTCAATCGCAACCGCGGCATTTATATTGTTAGAATCGGGGGGGGGGGGGGCTTCAAAGGGCTTCAAAGGAGGCTGTCAGAATCACGATATACTGCAATACATTAGTTTTGCAGTATATCATGCAAGTGATCCAATGATCGCTGCTTCAAGTCCCCTAAGGACTAATAGAAAAAGTTAAAAACAGTTACAAAAAGATTTTTATGATGTTCCAAAAAGATATATATATTAAAAGTTAAAAAAAAATCCCTTTCCCATTTTTTCCCTAAAGCTATGTTAAAAAATATAAAAGTTAACATTACTGGTATTGCCGCGTCTGTAAAAGTCCGAACTATCACAATATAGCATTGTTTAAACCGCTCGGTGAACGACGTAGAAAAACTGTATATAAAACATGCAAATTGCTGTTTTTTAGTCACCTTAGCTCTCCCAAAAAAAAGTGATCAAAAAGTCGCATGTACCCCAAAAATGGTATCGGTGAAAACTACAGCTCGCCCCGCAAAATTTAAGCCCTCACATCGCTAAATTGATGGAAAAATAAAAAACTTATGGCTCTCAGAATATGGCAACACAAAACATTTTTATTTTTTTTAGCAAATAGTTTTATTTTTTTAAAAGTGGTATAACATAAAACAATACATATAAATTTGGTATCGCCGTTATCGCATCAACCTGTAGAATAAGGTTAAAATGTAGTTTTTATCGCCTGATGGACGCCGTAAAAACAAAACCCCCCCAAAATAAGGTGTAATCACGGTTTTTTGCCCATTTCACCCCACAAATAATTCAGATTCCCAGTACATTATGCAATACAATAAATGGTGCCATGAAAAACTACAACTTGTCCAGCAGAAAACAAGCCCTCATACAGATATGTCGATGAAGAAATAGAAAAGTTATGGCTTTTAGAAGGCAAGGACGAAAAAACGAAAATGAAAAACCCAAATTGGCCTGGTCTTTAAGGGGTTAAAATATACAACTTGTCCTGCAAAAAAAAAAGACCTTATACAGCTATGTTGACGCAATAATAAAAAAGTTATAGCTCTTTAAATGAGACGATGAAAAAATGTAAAAAAACAGCTCCGTCATTAACCCCTTCCCGTCGTGAACAATTCAGATTTTCATTTCAGTTTTTTCCTCCCCACCTTCCAAAAGCCATAACTTTTTAATTTTTCCATCGATATAGTCCTATGGGGGCTTGATTTTTGTGGGACGAGTTATAGTTTTTCTTAGCACCACTTATTGAGCCATATAATGTACTAGGAATCTGGAAAAAAATTATGGGTAGAAAATGAAAAAAATAGCGATTCCTCCATATTTTTTTGTGCTTTGTTTTTACGGAATTCACTGTGCAATTAAAACAACATGTTAACTTTATTCTGCGGGTCAATACAATTACGGCGATACCAAATATATATAGTTTTTCTATGTTTTACAAGTTTTACAAGGAAAAAACGCAGTGTAAAAAATAAAATTTATTTTGTGTCGCCAAATTCTGAGAGCCATAACTTTTTTATTTTTCTGTCGATTAAGTGGTATGAGGACTTATTTTTTTGCGGGATAAGCTTTAGTTTTAATGCTACCATTTTGGGGTACATGCGAGGTTTTGATTACTTTTTATTTAATTTTTCTGTGGGAGATGACATGGCCAAAGATAGCGATTCTGACGTTTACATTGTTTTTTTTACGGCATACACCGTACGGGTTAAATAATGATATATTGAAATAGTTCAGACTTTTACGGATATGGTGATGCCAATTATGTTTAATTACTTATTTATTTACAACGCTCTAGGGGGAGAATGGGAAAAGTTTTTTTTTTTAACTTTTAATTATTTTTTTGACTAATTTTTACTTTTTGTTTAGTCCCCCTAGGGGACTTCAACCAGCGATCGTCTTTCTGACAGCCTTCTATTAAGCCCTGCCAGAGGCGGGGCTTATTAGGAGCACTAAGATGGCAGACCTTCGGGCCTTCATTAGGCCCCCAGGTTTGCCATATCAACCATCGCCACCCCGCGATTGCATTGCAGGGGGCGCAATGAGCTGCTAGATTGGGTCGCCCCCTCTTTCTAACGATTGAAATGCCGTGGTTGTATGGTGCAGGCTCACTCCGCCAACTCCTACCTGGCTGTGACGTCAAATGTTGGGAAGGGGTTAAGGCCTAAAATAGGCTGGTCACTAAGAGATTAAAATGGTGAGGAATTAAATCCAAAAACATATTAGAAAAATGTAGAGCCTTTCATGTATACACGGATTAAGCATTATTTACCTAAAACTGGAAAACCCCCTTAAGTGTTAGTATTTGTACCCTCCCTAAACTTTTATTAACTCCTTGGTGCACCAGGACGCACCGGTACATCCTGATGCAGGGGGTGATGTTTGGAGCGAGCTCACACGCTGAGCGCGCTCCATAAGCTGCGGGTGTCGGCTGTGTTTTACAGCCGACACCCAGGACTAACAGCCAGGAGCAGCGATCGCGCTGTTCCTGGCTGTTTAACCCCTTAAATGCTGCAGTCATTCGCGACCGCAGCATCTGAAGCATTGAAAAGAGGGGGGCGGCCCCCTCCGACAGCTCATCGCCCCCCCACAATGGGATCTCGGGGTGACAATGGTTGTTATGGCAGCCCAGGGGCCTAATGAAGGCCCCCAGGGCTGCCTTCACTCTGCCTCTGTTAAGCAATATTCATTTAAAGTCCATAACAAGGTTATGGTGGTTAAACCGAAAAGCGAAAAACGATTGCTCTGTTAAGCAATGCCTGTGGCCTATAAAAATGACGATATGCTGCAATACATTAGTATTGCAGTATATTGTAACGATCGATGGTTCAAGTCCCCAAGGGGGGACTAATAAAATGTATAAAAATAAGTGATATAAAGTTTTTAGTAGTGCAAAAAAAATAAGAAAATATAAAAATTTTAAAAAAAACCTTTTCCCATTTTTCCTCTACAGTAATGTAAAAAAAACGTAACAAAATTGATATTGCTGCGTCTGTAAAAGTCTGAAATCTTACAATATAGCGTTATCGCGCATTGTGAACGCCGTAAAAAAAAATAATTGTAAACCGCCAAAATCGTTGTTTTTTTGGTCACCTTAACTCCCAAAATTTTTTTAATACAAAGTTATCAAAAAGTCATATGTACTAACGGCCAATGGTGCCAATAAAAACTACAGCTCGTCCCGCAAAAAATAAGCCCTCACACAGCTCAATGCACGGAATAATAAAAAAGTTATGTCTCTCAGAATGTGCTGAAACAAAACTATTGTTTTTTAACAAAAAGTTTTTTGTTTTTTTAAAGTAGTAAAATATAAAAAAATCTATATAAATTTGATATCACCGTAATCATATTGAGACACAGAGTAAAGTTAAGTTGTTGTTTTTACCACACGAAGAAAGACGTAAAAACGGAACGCAAAAAATAATGGAGGAATCACAGTTTTTTCCAGTTTCAGCCCGCAAATAATTTTTTTGCAGCTTACGAGTACATTATATGGTACTTTAAATGCTACCACTTGAAACTACAACTTCTCCCGCAAAATATAAGCCCTCACACCACTCTATTGACAGAAAAATAAAGTTATGGCTCTTGGAAGGCGGGAAGTGAAAAACGAAAATTACAAATAAAAAAATGGCTGTGTCCTTAAGGGGTTAAATATAAATACCTGTGCCTGTGCTTTTTCTTTGGTTGACAAAAATATTATTTTAGTTATTAACTGCAGTCAAAGTAGACTAACTTAAGGCAAATTACTGGGCACAACACTTGTATTGTTCATATCTGAGATAAACACATATTTCTTGCATTTTACCCCCCCCCCCCCCAAAAAAAATCCCATAATCCAGTTGATTAACACGAACGGTAATTTTTCACAATAAAAAAAAATATCCATTATACAATGTGCTCTAGTGTGAGTAATAACTTTCTCATGGAACCTACTGTGAGTCCAAAAAATTACAAAACAAACTGTACTATTCTGTACTATTCTGAATTTCTGATTTCCAAAATATGCAGGTTTGTATGTTTCCAATTATATTGTGTGATAGCTATAGTAACACAGACAGCACAAGTTTAAAACAGTGAAAATCAATATGGGTAAAAAGTGTATCATGTCTTGGAAATCGTAATCCTTTTGCAATTTTTTCCAAGCACATGCTGCTATGAGCATTAGAAAATATAAAATATTGGGACAAAACGAAAGAAGTTGATTTTTTTCTAGCTCTCCTTTTAATTAGACCATTTTTTAGATGTGCTCACCCTTGCCAAGTGTTCTTTTTTAAATTCTGGAAAAATATCTCATGCAACCATCGTAATGCTTTACATTGTAGCCAAAAAATCTGTTTTGACTTTAGATTATATTACGAATTTCTCCTATGGTGTTTAAACTTGGCATACACTATGGGTGTTGATGCTGGAGGTCAGCTATTCTAGCAACAGTTTGTTCTAAAATGAAAATCTTAATACTTCATGAAATGTTGTAGGAAATTAAGAAATTAAACTACTCAATAGATAATAAAACATTGCTATTTCTAAGTGATTGATTTCAAAACATTAAATGTAAAATACATTAGTAACAGCAAATATTTAATCACAATTAAAATTATCCATTTATAATTTATGAAATGTATTTACGAATTTGTACATGATTTTAAAAATAATTGCAAACATTAAAATATTTCTCTTCTATGTTGTTTATTATTATTATTTTAATTTCATCTTCATATTCATTTTACTTTTATTTTTGTGTTAATTTGCTTTATTATTTACTTTTTGAGCTTCTGAGATAGATCTCGTACCAGAGAATGGAACTGAAATGTTATGTATAAATCGGAGCAAACTTCGATGTGAGACCTTCCTAAAGGGGGTTTTACACTGGGCAATTATCGGGCAAACGATCGTTCATAGAATGCTCGTTGCCGATAATTGCCCTGTGTAAACAGGGCAGCGATCAGCAGATAAACGAGCAAACGCTCGTTTTAAAAAAGTTAAATATTATCGTTGTCGGGAGCATAATTTGATAATAATTTATGGGGATAAGCGATCAGAGTAACAACCGCTCGTCCGCATACATAGCTCCTTGTGAGAGGAGCAAACAAGTACCGATCAACGATCTGTCTCGTTGAGCGGCGCTCGCTGCACCGGCCAAAATTGGCTGGTGTAATACTGCCTTCACACCATCACATCTCTATATAAGTTTAATGCTTATAATCTTGAAATGCTTTGTTTACGATCATTTCCATAGATTTGAGAGTTGTTTTCGGCTCCACCAAATTTCTTTATGTCTGGTCCGGCTTTGTCTTAGGGATTCTGATCTATCTTTAACCCCTTAAGGACACGGCCAATTTTGGCCTTGAGGACAGAGCAATTTTTTTTTAATTTCCCTCTTTGCATCCCGACGCTCATAACGCTTTTATTTTTTGTACGACGTAGTTGTATGAGACTTTGTTTTTTGCGGGACGAGTTGTACTTTATGTACGTACCATTTTTTGGTACAAATACATTATCGTTTAATTTCTATAAATGTTTAATTAGATTAAAATGCAGAAAAAAAGCAGTTGTGCAGCAGTTTTAATATTTTTTTTTTTTACACCACACACCGATCATCATAAATAATGTTATACATTTGTTGTACAGGTTGTTACGGTCATGGCGATACCAAATATGTCTATATTATTTCATGTTTTGGGACTTATAGTTTAAAAAGTTGATTTATTATAGAAAATGTGTGTTTCTGTGTATTTTATTTACTTTTTATTTATTTATTTACCATTATTTTTTTTTTACATTCATTTAACTTTTTTTTTTAATCCCATAAAGGGATTTATCATTTTGATTTTTATTTTGTAACTGCAATGTACTGGCATAGATCTATCTGCCAGTACATTAGCCTGTGTACTGATTGTACACAGGCAGTTGTTAGGGCATACCTCAGTATGCCCTAACAACAGGAAATATGTTCAGACAGCCCTGGGGTCCTTCAATAGACCCTGGGCTGTCTGGCCATACGAGTTGTGGGCTTTGATCGCGTCACAGTTATTTTCTGTGACGCGATCAATGTGCAGTCCCCTCTCTTTGAACGCCGCGATCAGCTTTCATCGCGGCGTTCAAAGGGTTAACAGCGGAGAGAAGATGTTTCTCTCCTCTCCGCTGTCAGAGCGGGGCCGTGGCTGTGTATTACAGCCGTTGCCCCGCTCTCGATCGCGCGCACAGACGCGCGCAGGGACGGCTGTCACACAGGACGAATATGCTCGTCCTAATGCGCGAAGTGCTCGCCGCTCAGGACGAGCATACTCGTCCTGTGTCGGCAACCAGTTAAACTAATAATTGTTTACTGTTTGTTAATTATCTTTGTGAGCCTGTTTTCTCACACTTTCCGTATGCTACTGTATTTTTGTACCACTGTTTTCTATATCCTGAAAATTTAATAAAAAGAGTATTTATAAAAATATATATATATTTCTCTTCCATTATGATTAAATTTACATTATCACTGATAGAATCGCCTAACACCAAAACTGTCAAGCTTGAGTAAGGTCAACTGGCTGAAACATCGCTAATGTATTGCTTTTATTCTTGCCATGAAAACAAAACAAAATGGTAAACTTTAACCCCTTAGTGACCAGCCCATTTTAGGCCCTAATGACCAAGCTATTTTATTTGTTTTTCTATAGTCGCATTCAAAGAGCTATAACTTTTTTATTTTTTCGTCTACATAGCTGTATGAGGACTTGTTTTTTGCGGGATTAGTTGTGCTTTTTAATAGCACCATTTTTGGGTACATATAATTGTTATATTAACTTTTATTAACCTTTTTGGGGGGGATTATAAAAAAAACCTGAAATTCCGCCATTGTTCTATGCGTTTTTAAATTGACGCCATTCACTGTGCGACGTAAATAACATGTTACCTTTATTCTATGGGTCGGTACGATTACGGCGATACCACATATGTAGAGGTTTTTTTATGTTTTACGACTTTTGCACAATAAAAACACTTTTGAACTAAAATTATTTGCTTTTGCATCGTCGCTTTCCAAGAGCCGTAATTGTTTTATTTTTCCATCAATGTAATGATTTTTTGGGCTTGTTTTCTGCGGGACAAGACGTAGTTTTGAATGGTACTGTTTTGGGGTGCATGGGACTTATTGATTCATTTTTATTATTACTTTTTTGGGGGGCAATGGAAACAAATTGCAATTTCGCCATGGTTTTTTGCGTTTTTTTTTTACAGTGTTCACTTTGCGGTTTAAATTACATATTAACTTTATTAATGGAGTCACTTTTACTAAATAAAACCACTTTTTATGGAAAAAAATGGTTTTATTTATTTTTTTACTGTACTTTTTATTAATAATCTTTATTTCACTTTGATGACTTATTTTATTAGTCCCACTAGGGGACTTTACTGTGCGATATTCCGATCGCTGCTATAATGCTCTGGTATACTTCGTATACCAGAGCATTATTGCCTGTCAGTGTAAATCTGACAGGCAATCTGTTAGGACGTGCCTCCGGCGCGTCCTAACAGGCATATGTCCAAGGCAGACCTGGGGGCTTTTATCAGGCCCCCGGCTGCCATGACACCCCATCGGAGACCCGCGATTGCATTCGCGGGCCGCCGATTGGTGACAGAGGGAGCTCACTCCCTTTGTAAACAAAGTTAAATGCCGCGGTCGATATTGACGGCGGCATTTAACGGGTTAAACGGCCGCGATAGAAGTAAACTTCGATCGCGGGCGTTGGAGCAGGAGCTCAGCTGTCATCAGACAGCAGAGCCCCGGCTCCTGCCTGTACGGGAGACCCGTGCAGGACTTAGACTAGGCTGACGTGAAAAGGCGTCAGCCTAGCCTAAAGCCCATTAGTGACCGACGTAAAAAGGCGTATTAGTGGTCACTAAGGGGTTAGGAACATGGTGCCTTAGAAAAATCTCTCTTTGCAGTAAGAGGGATGTTATTATTGAATAGGCGACTGCATCACCAAATAGGACGTGACCTGGACTAGGCAGCCGGATTGTGATCAAAGAGGAGGACCACTATAATGGCTATTACAATGACATGTTATGTATGTTCATCTACCATGCTTCCTTATTGAAGACAACATTTCTCTAGTCTCCACCTTTCTGGAGACTGTTAACCCTTCGAATACCTCTTGAATAAGGAAACATAAATGTGGTGGATATTGTTGCTAAACATCAGTTATTTTAATTGTTTAACCCCTTAAAGACACAGTCAATTTCCTCCCCGCGTCCCAAAAGCCATAAGATTTCTATTTTTTCGTCGACATAGCCATATGAGGTCTTGTTTTTTGCGGAACAAGTTTTAGTTTTTCATGGCACCTTTTATTGTTCCGCTTAATGTACTGGGAAACTAAAAAAATATTTGTTGGGTGAAATAGGCAAAAAAACTGTGATTATGCCATGTTTAGGGGGGTTTTTACCATCAGACGGTAAAAATTACATGTCCACCTTATTCTACGGGTTGATACGATTATGGCAAAAGCAAATTTATATGGATTTTTTTATGTTTTACGACTTTTAAAAAAACAAAACTGTTTACTAAAAAACATTGTTTTGTGTTGCCATATTCTGAGAGCCATAACTTTTTTATTTTTCTGTCGATTGAGCAATGTGAGGGCTTACAGTTTGCAGAGCGAGCTGTAGTTTTTATTAGTACTATTTTGGGGTAAATGTGACTTTTTGACTGTCCTTTTGGCCTCCGCCGGCACTGGTATGCACATCGGTATACTTTTTTGTTTTTTGAGGGATGGAATAATGTAGAATACTACGCTATTGCAACGAGTGGAATCATGCAAAAAAACTTATTTCGCGCAAAATACTTTTTTTACATTGGAGCATATGTGTGACTGGTGCCACTGTATGGCGTCCATCAAAGGTATACTTTAAACATTTACGTCGGGGAGCTTTTCCAGGGTAGTGGTTGGCCTGGGAATTCAAGCCCTGGGGAAGCCCCTGACATCATTGTTCATGTATGGACAGATGTCAGGGGCTCCTCCAGTACTGGAGTCCCCGGCCAGAGCGCTTTCGATGCTCTGGCTGGGGACTACGTCGTTTAAAGCCCCGGTCATTACTGTCCATATATGGACAGTGAGGTCAGGGGATCTTCTTGGAGCGGAATCCCAGGCCAGAGCGTTGCCAATGCTATACAGATAAGTAGTTTCTACAGAAAGGCAGCATTGAACTAGACTAGAGGTAGGAAGCTCAATAGTCTGGCAAGGAGAAAGTGCAAGGGACAGGCAATACACTACCGTTCAAAAATTTGGGGTCACCCAGACAATTTTGTGTTTTCCATGAAAACTCACACTTATATTTATCAAATGAGTTGCAAAATGACTAGAAAATATAGTCAAGACATTGACAAGGTAAGAAATAATGATTTTTATTTGAAATAATAATTTTCTCCTTCAAACTTTGCTTTCGTCAAAGAATACTCCATTTGCAGCAATTACAGCATTGCAGACCTTTGGCATTCTAGCTGTTAATTTGCTGAGGTAATCGGGAAAAATTTCACCCCATGCTTCCAGAAGCCCCTCCCACAAGTTGGATTGGCTTGATGGGCACTTCTTGCGTACCATACGGTCAAGCTGCTCCCACAACAGCTCTATGGGGTTGAGATCTGATGACTGCGCTGGCCACTCCATTACAGATAGAATACCAGCTGCCTGCTTCTTCCCTAAATAGTTCTTGCATAATTTGGAGGTGTGCTTTGGGTCATTGTCCTGTTGTAGGATGAAATTGGCTCCAATCAAGCGCTGTCCACAGGGTATGGCATGGCGTTGCAAAATGGAATGATAGCCTTCCTTATTCAAAATCCCTGTTACCTTGTACAAATCTCCCACTTTACCAGCACCAAAGCAACCCCAGACCATCACATTACCTCCACCATGCTTGACAGATGGTGTCAGGCACTCTTCCAGCATCTTTCCAGTTGTTCTGCGTCTCACAAATGTTCTTCTCTGTGATCCAAACACCTCAAACTTCGATTCGTCTGTCCATAACACTATTTTCCAATCTTCCTCTGTCTAATGTCTGTGTGCCCATATTAATCTTTTCCTTTTATTAGCCAGTCTCAGATATGGCTTTTCCTTTGCCACTCTGCCCTGAAGGCCAGCCTCCCGTAGTCGCCTCTTCACTGTAGACGTTGACACTGGCGTTTTGCGGGTACTATTTAATGAAGCTGCCAGTTGAGGACCTGTGAGGCGTCTATTTCTCAAACTAGAGACTCTAATGTACTTGTCTTGTTGCTCAGTTGTGCAGCGGGGCCTCCCACTTTTCTTTCTACTCTGGTTAGAGCCTGTTTGTGCTGTCCTCTGAAGGGAGTAGTACACACCATTGTAGGAAATCTTCAGTTTCTTGGCAATTTCTCGCATGGAATAGCCTTCATTTCTAAGAACAAGAATAGACTGTCGAGTTTCACATGAAAGCTCTCTTTTTCTAGACATTTTGAGAGTTTAACCGAACCCACAAATGTAATGCTCCAGATTCTCAACTAGCTCAAAGGAAGGTCAGTTTTATAGCTCCTCTAAACAGCAAAACTGTTTACAGCGGTGCTAACATAATTGCACAAAGGTTTTCAAGTGTTTTCTAATCATCCATTAGCCTTCTAACACAGTTAGCAAACACAATGTACCATTAGAACACTGGAGTGATGGTTGCTGGAAACGGGCCTCTATACACCTATGTAGATATTGCATTAAAAAGCAGACGTTTGCAGCTAGAATAGTCATTTAGCACATTAACAATGTATAGAGTGTATTTCTGATTAATTTAATGTTATCTTCATTGAAAAAAACTGTGCTTTTCTTTTAAAAATAAGGAAATTTCTAAGTGACCCTAAACTTTTGAACGGTAGTGTATATAGGAAGCCAAAAGAGTGAAAAAAATATATAATCAAGGTAGGGAATCTTAAGGGTCAAGAATCAGGAGAACCAAGACAACAGATTCAGCATGGGATATATGGGGTCCTTGACCAGACCAACTCAATGACTTCAATGGAAAACTAAAAGAAAAAAATATATATATTTGCCCTTTGTCTTTCCTCTTCTTTGTCTTTCCTCTTCTAATATGTTAGTTGTAAATATATATTTATTTCATTCTATTCAATTTGGATGATTTTAACCCCTTCCTGCTTTGGCCACTTTTGACCTTCCTGACAGAGCCTCAATTTTCAAATCTGACATGTTTCACTTTATGCGGTAATAACTCTGGAATGCTTTTACCTATCCAAGCGATTCTGAGATTGCAAAAATTAGCATTTTTCTAAATTTAAATGTATCTGCTTGTAAGACAGATAGTTATACCACACAACATAGTCTCTAATTAACATCCCCCATATGTCTACTTTATATTGGCATCATTTTTTGAACATTCTTTTATTTTTCTAGCACGTTACAAGGCTTAGAACTTTAGCAGCAATTTCTCAGATTTTCAAGAAAATTTCAAAAGGCTATTTTTACATAGGCCAGATCTGTTGTGAAGTGGCTTTTAGGGCCTTATATATTAGAAGCCCCCAATAAGTCATCCCATTTTAAAAACTGCACCCCTCAAAGTATTCAAAACAGCATTTAGAAAGTTTCTTAACCCTTTAGACATTTCGCAGGAATTAAAGCAAAGTAGAGGTGAAATTTACAAATTCAATATTTACTGCCCAGGTTCTGCAGTTTTAGGAAATATCTCACATGTGGCGCTAGTGTGCTTATGGACTGAAACACCGGCCTCAGAAGCAAAGGAGTACCTAGTGGATTTTGGGGCCACCTTTCTATTAGAATATCTTTGAGGCACCATGAAAGCTTTGAAGAGGTCTTGTGGTACCAAAGCTGTGGAAACCCCCCCAAAAGTGACCCCATTTGGGAAACTACACCCCTCGAGGAATTTATTTAGTAGTATAGTAAGCATTTTGACCTGTTGGTTTTTTTTGCAGAAATTATTGGAAGTAGGCCATGAAAATGAAAATCTAAACTTTTTCAAATAAAATGTAGGTTTAGATAATCTTTTTTTATTTCCACAAGGACTAAAAGAGAAAAAGCACTGCAACATTTGTAAAGCAATTTCTCCCGAGTAAAATAATACCCCATATGTGGTCATAAACTGCTGTTTTGACACACGGTAGGGCTCAGAAGGGAAGGAGCACCATTTGGATTTTGGAATGGTTTTTGGGCACCACGTCACATTTGCTGAGCCCCTGTAGTACTATTAAAGTGGAAACACCCCAAAAATGACTCAATTTGGGAAACTTCACCCCCTGAGGAATCATCTAGGGGTATAGTGAGAATTTTGATCCGAAAGGTGTTTTGCTGAATTAATTAGAATTAAGCATAGAAAATAAAAAAAACATTTTCCAATAAGATGTCGTTTTAGATCAACATTTTTCATTTTAACAAGGAATAAATAAGAAAAAGCCCACCAACATTTATAAAGCAATTTCTCCCGAGTATGGTAACACCTCATATGTGGTTATAAACGGCTGCTTACATATATGGGAGGGTTCAGAAGAAAAGGAATGGTATTTGACTTTTGGAGCATAGATTTCGCTGGAATGGTTTGTGGACAATATGTTGCATTTGCAAAACCCCTGATGTAACAAATAAAGTGACCCCATTTTAGAAACTACACCCTAAAGGCATTTATCAGGAGAGTAGTGAGAATTTAGACCCCACAGGTATTTTTCAGAAATTAATACGCAGTGGATGGTGCAAAGGGAAAATTGCAATTTTTCCACTGATCTGCCTATTCACCGCACAATATGTTGTGCCCAGCTTGTGCCACTGGAGAATCTTACCCCATAAATTGTTAAGCGGGTTCTCCCAGGTATGGTAATGCCTTACTTGTGGACATAAATTGCTGTTTTGGCACACTGTAGGGCTAAGAAGGGAAGGACTGCCATTTTGGGCATGGATTTTGCTTGGTAGTTTTGTTTGAGTTTTACTGGTATTTCAGTTTATAATGTGGGGGCATATGTAATCTGTGCGGAGTACATCAGGGGCATAATAAGAGGGTATAATAATGGGGTAAATAATACAATTATCCATAGATGTGTGCTACGCTGTGCAGCAATCCATTATGCGCAGGTCGGTGTCACACTGATAAACGGTTTTCTTTCTTATCCTCCTTTTGTAACACTCTGCATCTTTTGGGGACTTTTACTCCTTTGTAGTTTGGGAAATATTGCTGGGAAAGTTTTGCACTGGTATAATACGGGCGTCCTTGCTTCCAACATATGTGCTATTTCCCTTCCCTTCCTATTTCCTAAATACTATCGCCCTGAAACTGAAGAAATGTTCCCCACCGGCCTGCGCATTGAGATGTTTTTTCATCACCGCATTACTAGTGCCATAACTTTTTTATTTTTCAGTTGATGGAGCTGTGTGCAGGCTCGTTTCTTGCGAGACGGGCTGTCGATATTTTTGGTACCATGTTGGAATGCATATGACTTTTTGATCACTTTTTATTTCATTTTTTGGTATAGGAAAATACAAAAAAAGACAATTCTGGAATAGTTTTTTTATTTTTATATTTTTGGGAATTCACAGTGCGCCATAAATTACATGTTAACTTTATTGTGCGGGTCGGAACGATTTTTTTATGTATTGCAGCTTTTGCACAATAAAATCACTTTTTTTATAAAATCATTTGTTTTCTGTCGCCTTATTCTAAGACCCATAACTTTTTTATTTTTGCGTGGACAAAGCTGTGTCAGGGATTATTTTTTGCGGGAAGGGTTGTCGTTTTTATTGGTACTATTTTGGAGTAAATGTGACTTTTTGATCACTTTTTATACCATTTTTTGGGAGGAGATGTGACCTGAAAACAAAGATTGCCACAATATGGCATTGTTTTTCACATTTGTTTTTTTTCTAGTGTTCACAATGCAGGATAAATTACATAATAGTTTTATAGTTTGGGTCGTTACGGAAGTGGCAAAATTTTTTTACGTTTTTTCCCAAACTAAAAGACTTATGGGAAAAAAGGCAGTTTGGATTCAGCATTGGAGCTGAAGCATTGGTCCAGCAGCAACAATACCTCAACAGAAGGAGCTACACCCCTGGAACACAGAAGTTTCTGGGTTCAAGTCCTGACAGTGTTCCAATGTCCTCAGTGTGTTCTAGGGGCTGGCTTGTTGGGACATATTTGATTAAATTCACTTGTAACTCTAGGAGCATGTACATTTACTTCTGGTTACCAAGAATTCTGCTCACAGCTGTACCTTTCCACTGGATCAAATGCTGCAGCTTGTTCCAGTAGATTCTGGAGTCTAAGATCTTTTAAAAAATATATTCATCTTCACCTTCCACATTCACTCGAGGTGGAGGATGCATCTTCATAGTCTCCAGAAGTTCTAAGCTAAAAGTGATTTCATTATATTGAGCAGAAATTTTAAATGGCTCAATGATGTTTATCAGCAGAATGTTTAAATTGTTCATAAGCTTCATGCAAACGCTCAACAATGTTTTCTTTTTCCTTTTGAAATGTCATCAAGCATTCAGTCACTGCTGGAAGAGAGGTAGAAATAGTTAAATCAGGAATGAAAACTGGGTGAAGGCCTATATTAGCACAGAAAATAATTTGTTATATTGAATTATGCTTGAATTTATTATATGCAAACTAAGCTATGGGCAGGGCCGCACCTACCATGAGGCGAGTTGAGCCTCTGGCTTCAGACGGCACACTGAAGAGTATCAGAGGGGGCGGCATTACAGAGCTGCTGGCCGACGTTTCCACCACTTATTAGCAGCTGCAAGATATGCTGCCTCCTTAAGAGAACATCCCTCCTGTGCCACCTTAATAACCCCCCTCCCTGACATCCCCCGCTGCTCTCCACTCTTCTGTCGCTATTGTAATGTGATCCTGCTCAGCGTCGGGAGGGAGAGGGCAGCGTGCAGCGTGTCTGCACTGCACTGCTGCCGGTATGAAGAGGCTATGGGGAAATCCTGCCATGGACTCACCACCTCTTCCTGATTTTCTCTGGAGTCTCCCTGCACATTGAGAGAAGATCCATATAGGCAGCAGCCTGCACAAAAGGTAAATAATGTGTATGTGTAGTGTGTACTGTATGTGTAATGTATGTATTGTATGTGTAATGTATGTGTGTCTAGTGTATGTGTGTGTGTGTGTGTGTGTATATATATATATATATATATATATATATATACAGTCTAGCAATAGCAGAGAATCAGGCCATGTGCTCGTCACCAGGGGATGAATCAATTCCCCTTTTTTAAGATAGAGAAAAGCATAGAACACAGTGACGGCACCAGGACTTCAAGGTAGATGAAAGCAAAGTGGATTTATTCAAAGGTAATAATATATATAAGAGGATGATGAACATACATAAATTAATTAATAAACGGCCTCTGCTGTCCTCCCAATCAATCTAATTGCCCCTATTGCTCACTATTTATGATGTATGTTCATCATCCTCTTATATATATTATTACCTTTGGATGTCTTTTTGAATACCAATTTATTCACTTTATAAACAATGTTTGTAACAAACTGTGATGATCATATTTGGATGTATTTAATGAGAATTGTACAATAATTTTATTATTGCCAATTGATGTATGTCTTTCCTATATATACTTGGCACTATTGTTAGTTTGTCATGGCTTGAGAAAGGTTCCTGTTGAACCGAAACGTTGCTGCTGTTTTGAGGTGAATAAATCCACTTTGCTTTCATCTACCTTGAAGTCCTGGTGCCGTCACTGTGTTCTATGCTTTTCTCTATATACAGTGAAGGAAATAAGTATTTGATCCCTTGCTGATTTTGTAAGTTTGCCCACTGTCAAAGACATGAACAGTCTAGAATTTTTAGGCTAGGTTAATTTTACCAGTGAGAGATAGATTATATTTAAAAAAAAAACAGAAAATCACATTGTCAAAATTATATATATTTATTTGCATTGTGCACAGAGAAATAAGTATTTGATCCCTTTGGCAAACAAGACTTAATACTTGGTGGCAAAACCCTTGTTGGTAAGCACAGCAGTCAGACGTTTTTTGTAGTTGATGATGAGGTTTGCACACATGTTAGGTGGAATTTTGGCCCACTCCTCTTTGCAGATCATCTGTAAATCATTAAGATTTCGAGGCTGTCGCTTGGCAACTCAGATCTTCAGCTCCCTCCATAAGTTTTCGATGGGATTAAGGTCTGGAGACTGGCTAGGCCACTCCATGACCTTAATGTGCTTCTTTTTGAGCCACTCCTTTGTTGCCTTGGCTGTATGTTTCGGGTCATTGTCGTGTTGGAAGACCCAGCCACGAGCCATTTTTTATGTCCTGGTGGAGGGAAGGAGGTTGTCACTCAGGATTTGACGGTACATGGCTCCATCCATTCTCCCATTGATGCGGTGAAGTAGTCCTGTGCGCTTAGCAGAGAAACACCCCCAAAATATAATGTTTCCACCGCCATGCTTGACAGTGGGGACGGTGATCTTTGGGTCATAGGCAGCATTTCTCTTCCTCCAAACATGGCGAGTTGAGTTAATGCCAAAGAGCTCAATTTTAGTCTCATCTGACCACAGCACCTTCTCCCAATCACTCTCAGAATCATCCAGATGTTCATTTGCAAACTTCAGACGGGCCTGTACATGTGCCTTCTTGAGCAGGGGGACCTTGCGGGCACTGCAGGATTTTAATCCATTACGGCGTAATGTGTTACCAATGGTTTTGTTGGTCACTGTGGTCCCAGCTGCCTTGAGATCATTAACTAGTTCCCCCCGTGTAGTTTTCGGCTGAGCTCTCACCTTCCTCAGGATCAAGGATACCCCACAAGGTGAGATTTTGCATGGAGCCCCAGATCGATGTTGATTGACAGTAATTTTGTATGTCTTCCATTTTCTTACAATTGCACCAACAGTTGTCTCCTTCTCACCCAGCGTCTTTCTTATGGTTTTGTAGCCCATTCCAGCCTTGTGCAGGTCTATGATCTTGTCCCTGGCATCCTTAGAAAGCTCTTTGGTCTTGCCCATGTTGTAGAGGTTAGAGTCAGACTGATTAATTGAGTCTGTGGACAGGAGTCTTTTATACAGGTGACCATTTAAGACAGCTGTCTTTAATGCAGGCACCAAGTTGATTTGGAGCGTGTAACTGGTCTGGAGGAGGCTGAACTCTTAATGGTTGGTAGGGGATCAAATACTTATTTCTCTGTGCACAATGCAAATAAATATATATAATTTTGACTATGTTATTTTCAGTTTTTTTTTTAATATAATCTATCTCTCACTGGTAAAATTAACCTAGCATAGAAAAATTTAGACTGTTCATGTCTTTGACAGTGGGCAAACTTACAAAATCAGCAAGGGATCAAATACTTATTTCCTTCACTGTATATATATACATATATATATATATATATATATATATACACACACACACACGAGTATGTAATGTACGTACGTACGTACGTACGTACGTACGTATGTGTATATTTGTGTAATGTTTGTGTGTCCAGTGTGTGTGTGTGTATATATATATATATATATTTATGTATGTATCAGAGTGTGTACGTACGGTATGGCCGCATGCACATGACCATTTTTTCTCAGCTGTAATTTATCCGCATATTTGCGGATAAATTGCGGATCCATTCATTTCTATGGCCCTATGCACACGACCGTGGTTTACACTGATCCGTATGGGGGCTGCAAATCCGGACCGCAAAAACTCAAGACAAGTAATTTTACGGTCCAGATTTGCCAATAATGGTGAATTGTTGTGGATCCGTGAGGCAGAATTTTCTGCCTGCAAAAAACTCAGTGTGAACATACCCTTAAGGAAAGTTTTTTTGTATTTTTTTTGTGTTTTGAGTTATGAGCCTATTTTTTCTAACTATTTTAATGTTCCCTAATGTAACTGTATTTATTTATATATTTGTACTAATAAAGATGGGGCAGACATCTTTATTAGTATCTGTATATGTGTTTCTGCATGACACATACACAGGTGCTATATGGCGCACTCAGGGCATAGGGTCGGCTCCCATCCCTAATTTCCTATCTCCTGCTGGAGCCGTTCTAGCTTTGAACTGTGCATGCCCTGTGGCATGTACAGTTCACAGGGACCCACAGCGACCCTCGCTTCTAGGGGGAAGACGGGCGCAATTTTATCTATGAGCGACAGCCACTGCAGTCATCGCAGGAGTTGTCTGTCAATTGAAATGAATTGCCAGCCCCTGCCTGCTGTGAATGCAGGACCGCCCGTCAATTTATTTGAATTGCCGCCTCCTCCTGCCCCACACCCTTACCTAACACTTCAATGTGACTGCTAGTAACCCCGCTCACGTAGCTAATACAGGGACTCTTCTGTCACTTTAGGAGTCCCTGCATTAGCATTTTCTGGTGCAGGGGACCTCCCAGATGCGTCAGAATTATTAATAAAGATTAATATTTCTGCCGAATCTCTAGTTCCTGTGTGCCACAATAGGAACTACAGTTCATTGACCTCTAGTTTCTATTGCAGCGCAGGGGAGAAGAAAGAAGACAGAAGACTGCAGTAGGTGAGTATAAGTATTATTATTTTTCATACTGGTTATGTTTTGTTTTGCAGGTTCCACTGGCACATTTGGGCAACGTCGTAGATTCGTTGGATTACTTTGATGATCTAAATTTTTTTTAATAAAAGGGTCATAAGGTTATGTGAGGGAGTTTTTATTTCAATTAAAAAATAGTATGTCTTTTTTTTTATACTGAATTACCGTCTTCGTAATAGCCGCTGTCTGACAGCATCCATTACTAAGGCTGGGGCTTACTGTTAACCAGTAAAAAGGCTAGCACCAACCTCCCATTATTACCCCAGTACCCACCGCTATCAGGGGTACCAGGAAGAGCCAGTTACGATCCAGGTCCCAACCATCTGAAGGGATGACGGTGCCCGGCCGTCGCTTCATATGTTCAGGTATTGGATTGTACCCGGCTCTTCCCGGTACCCGTGGCGGCGTTGGGTACCGGGGTAATAATGGGAGGTTGGTGCTAGCCTTTTTACTGGTTAACAGTAAGCCCCAGCCTTAGTAATGGAAGCTGTCTATCAGATAGCGGCCATTACACTGGCGGTAATAATGTATTAAAAAAACACATGGACATAAGAAACATTTTTTAATTGAAATAAAAACTCCCTCCCGCTTTCACCATTTTATTTAAAAAAACAAAAACATAGATCATCAAAGTAGTCAAATAAATCTACGGCGTAGTCCAAACGGTCCATTGGAACCAAACGGGAAAAAAAAAGTATGAAAAATATAAAATATACACTTTCCTTCTCCCCTGCAATGCACTAGAATCTAGAGGTCAAAAAAATAAATAATTCTCCTTCAGACTCTGCTACCTGTCAACTGAAAAGTCTTTCGCCAGAGGGAAAAATGTTTCCACATGGCAGAATACCAGGTCCCAAGTTTTCTTTTACTCCACCATTGGGAAACATTTTTTCTTCTGGTGGAAGATTTTTCCATTGACATGTAGCAGTTCTATAGCGGTGATGTCAGGGAGGACAAACTCAGCAATTGCACAATGCCCCCAAAATGGGCCGCTACTCTTGGGAAAGTGCTTTGTGCTTGCCTCCAGGCTAAAATGTGCCAGCCAGCCCTGGGCCGTTGGCTCCCTGCCCCAACGTTTTCTCTCGTAGTCCAAAGCCTGGTTTAGGCCTGCGGTCTACAACAGTCCAAGAGCATGCTATTGACGTCAGCGGCCTAGCGCGATTACGTCACTGCATCATGCCATCCGCGCTGGGCCGCTGAACTCAGCAGAAAGTCAAAACGTCAGGCTGTGGTTACTTGGATAGATTTGTGGGGGGGTGGGGCACCTTTCTATAGTTCGCCTCAGGCAACAAAGGGGCTAGGTTCATCCCTGGCTATGGGTAAATAATTCAACCAGTCATCCGGAACATAACTACTAAAGCAGTGAAGGTGCTGTCCAAAAGTTTGAATACTTACCGAATCTAGCCCCAGAGGAAGCCGGAAGGGCGAAACCCAGGGGCGGGCTGCAGAATTTGGCGTGCAGCAAGAGATTGCCTTATGCTTTTATTCTATGTTTGTTTTGTAAGTATGGAATAAACACGTGGAGTTTGTAATTTTCCAAAGGTGGTGCACTATCTCCTTTTTTTCTCCCTTGTTGGAGATTTAGACCATCGATTACAAGCAGTTGCACCACTGTGTGGAACTACAAGAACTAGCCAGATAAACACCTGTGGGAGTTTGGATTGTCTTTTTTGCATGCAAGCTGGGGAAAGAAGAACCTTTTATGGACACTTCAGACTTTATACCTACAATCGTCTGAGCGGTAAAATCTATCTATTTGTCTTTGTTTACCTTGGTGCTGAGGATTTCACCTTTTTTACCTGCTCCGGTTGCATTTCTCTTGTATGAGTAGTTATAGTGAGAGGAGAGCTGAATTTTCTATATCCAATCAGTTCAGCAGATTGTTCTGCACAGGGCATTTCCTTAACCCCGCAACGACTGCCCACCGTGTTTTGACGGCAGGCGGTGCAGGTGTCTAGAGCGACATCTTTTGACGTCGCTGTAGAAGAGGCTGATGTAACTAACAGCTCCTGAACTTAGTGCAGCCTCCTAAACACAGTTAGGATCGGAACACATTCTGTCCCCAGCTGTTTAACCCTTTGATTGCCATGGCCCGTGACGCAATCAAAGACGAGGGAATCCCTCTGCAGTCAGACCTGGGTACCTAGAAAGGACCCCGTGGCTGTCTGTTCAGTTTGCCTGCTGTTAGGGCACACTATGTGCTGACCTAACAGAAGCCTGTGTCATAGTGACACAGTGTAATGTATTAGCATACTTTTATGGAATCACCAGTTGAGCAATTCCCAGGTTGGAAGTTTATGAAATTGCTAGGTGAGCGATTCCCCAAAGGCTGCTGGAGACTGTCAGGAATGAGAGTGCAAATACATCCGCAAACCCAAATCCGTCACAACTCTGACCAACAGAATCTAAGGCTACTCTATGGTTTTTGCCAGAACCCTCCACAAGGAGGCTGGACTTTGCAGCATAGAACTCAGGTTGTTTTAACAGAGTTGGGTTTTGGATAAGAGGTTCAATGCAGGCAATACAAGAGCAGATAACAAGATAGCCTGAGGGTAAATAGAAAGTCCAAATCACAAAGCAAGTGGATATCAGAGATTGCAGAGGTCAAAACCAGCCAGGAGCAAAAAGTCCAAATCAGTAAGCAAAGGGTAATCCAGAGACAAACCGAGGTCCAGTTCCAAAATGTGCAAATAGTCAAAGGTACAGGGTATAGTCAGTGGCTTGATCAAAAACATGGAAACAAGGAAAATCACAAGCAAAGAAAATAGAACCAATCCAGATTTAAATACTCCACCCTTCAATCTGATAGGAAGAAAGACAGAGAAGTGGAATAGGCTCAACAACTAAAACCAGAACAGCCCAGAAGCTAGCCTCCCCTTACCTGCTGACGGCCGCGACCGCAGATGTTTCTCCACCCAGGGTTAATTGGGGAGACAACCCTAGGTGGGATGACGCCAAATGTTAAAGCCTCTCCCAAGTTATCTATTCCTGTGACCATCATCTCTGGAGAGACATGACACTCCTCCTCTGCATATCTTGATTCTGGAGCAGCTGCAAATGTAATCCAGTAGGATCTAGTGGATCGTTTGCATTTACCCACAGTTCTTCTGGAGAGACCCCTGGCTGTGTCCTCCATGAATGGACTACCAATGCCCGACCTATTGTGTCCGTCACTAAACCACTGACATTACCATCAGAGTTCTTCACTGGGAACAGGTCACCTTCCTCGTGCTGCCTGAAGCTATCAACTCTGTTCTGCTGGGCCTGCCTTGGCTTCATCCATACTCTCCGGTTCTTGACTGGAATTCTGGAGAAGTCCTCCAATGAGGGCCCAGATGCCTTAGCCGCTGACTGCCACAGATTCGTCCTGTTTTGACTCCACTGCCTCAGTCATTCTCCGATCTACCATCTAATTATGCTAGTTTTGCAGACATATTCAGTAAGAAGTAAGCAGAGACTCATCCCCCTTATTGCATCTACGACTACCCTGTTGATTTACTCTGTGACACTTCACCACCTCGAGGGGGAGTTTATGCTCTCTCACTGCCAGAGACTCTAGCCATGTCCGCCTACACAAAGGAGAACCTCGAAAGAGGGTTCATCCGGAAATCTTCCTCCCTGGCCGGCGCCGGATTCTTCGTGAAGAAGAAGGACGAATATCTTCGTCCATGTATCAACTACCGGGGTCTGAAGCAAATTACGGTAAATAAGAACTTTTTGATAGAATTCGTGGGGCCAAGGTATTCACAAAGCTGGATCTACGCAGAGCATATAACTTGATCCGTATCCGCAGAGGTGACAAATGGAAAACCGCATTTAACACCAGAGACGGCCATTATGAATACCTTGTAACGCTCCAGCTGTGTTCCTGGAGCTTATTAATTACATTTTCTGGGATCTGCTGTATGTCTGTGTGGTGGTCTATCTGGACAACATCCTTACATAGTTACATAGTTACATAGTTACATAGTTAGTACGGCTGAAAAAAGACACATGTCCATCAAGTTCAACCAAGGGAAGGGAAAAGGGAAGGAAAAATTTCTACACATAGGAGCTAATATTTTTTTGTTCTAGGAAATTATCGAACCCTTTTTTAAAGCAATCTACTGTCCCTGCTGTGACCAGCTCCTGCGGTAGGCTATTCCATAGATTCACAGTTCTCACAGTAAAGAAGGCTTGTCGCCCCTGAATCTTGAACCTTTTTTTCTCCATATGGAGGGAGTGCCGCCTTGTTTTTTGAGGGGGTTTTACAAGGAACAGGATTTCACCATATTTTTTGTATGTGCGATTAATATATTTATATAAATTAATCATGTCCCCCCTTAGTTGTCTTTTTTCAAGGCTAAATAGGTTTAATTCTTTCAATCTTTCCTCATAACTTAAATTCTCCATGCCCCTAATTAGCTTCGTTGCTCTTCTTTGTATTTTTTCCAACTCCAGGGCATCCTTTCTATGAACTGGAGCCCAGAACTGAACTGCATATTCTAGATGAGGTCTCACTAATGCTTTGTAAAGTGGTAATATTACATCCCTGTCCCGCGAGTCCATGCCTCTTTTAATACACGACAATATCCTGCTGGCCTTTGAAGCAGCTGACTGACACTGCATGCTGTTATTGAGTTTATGATTTACAAGTACACCCAGATCCTTCTCAACAAGTGAATCCGCCAGTGTAGCTCCCCCTAGGACATATGATGCATGCAGGTTGTTGGTACCCAGATGCATAACTTTACATTTATCTACATTAAACTTCATCTGCCAAGTGGACGCCCAAACACTTAGTTTGTTTAAATCTGCCTGCAATTCACGAACATCTTCCATAGACTGAACTATATTACATAGCTTGGTGTCATCTGCAAAAATAGAAATAGTGCTATTAATCCCATCCTCTATATCATTAATAAATAAGTTGAATAATAGTGGTCCCAGCACTGAACCCTGGGGTACACCACTTATAACCGGTGACCATTCAGAGAAGGAATCATTGACCACAACTCTCTGGATACGGTCCTTGAGCCAATTCTCAATCCAATTACAAACTATATTTTCTAAACCTATAGTCCTTAATTTACCCATTAGGCGTCTATGGGGGACAGTGTCAAATGCCTTTGCAAAGTCCAAAAACACTAAATCCACAGCGGCCCCTCTGTCTAGACTTCTGCTCACCTCTTCATAAAAACAGATTAGGTTAGTTTGACAACTTCTGTCCTTAGTAAAACCGTGCTGGCTGTCACTTATAATGCTATTTATTGTCACATAATCCTGTATATAGTCCCTCAATAGCCTCTCAAACATTTTCCCCACGATGGATGTTAAGCTTACTGGTCTATAATTACCTGGGGAAGACCTAGAGCCCTTTTTGAAAATAGGCACCACATTTGCGCTGCGCCAGTCCCTTGGCACTATACCAGTCACTAGAGATTCTCTGAATATTATGAAAAGGGGGACAGAAATAACGGAACTAAGCTCTTTAAGAATTCTAGGGTGTAACCCATCTGGTCCCGGGGCCTTGTGCACATTTATTTTATTTAATTTAGCTTGGACCATCTCTACATTCATCCAATTCAGTATATCAACTGATATATTAACAGCACTGGCACCGGCTAAATCAGCTGCTCTTTCTTCAGTTGTATATACAGAGCTAAAGAACCCATTTAGTAACTCTGCCTTCTCTTGATCCCCTGTGATCAACTCCCCATTACCATTATCTAGGGGTCCTACATGTTCAGACCTTGGCTTTTTAGCATTTATATACTTGAATAATTTTTTGGTATTTGTTTTACTATCCTTGGCCACCTGCCTTTCATTTTGTATTTTTGCTAATTTTATTACATTTTTACAGATTCTATTAAGCTCTTTATATTTTACAAAGGCTACAGCTGTACCCTCAGATTTGTATTTTTTAAATGCCCTTTTTTTGTCGTGTATTGCCCCTTTCACAGAAGGTGTAAGCCATGTGGGGTTTAATTTGAGTCGTTTATACTTGTTACCTATAGGAATAAATTTTGCACTATAATTACCCAAAGTAGATTTGAAAATCTCCCATTTATCATTTGTTCCATTATTTGACATTAGTTCTTCCCAGTCCATATCCTGAATTGCAGCCCTCATCCTGGGGAAATTGGCTTTCTTAAAATTAAATGTTTTTGCCCTCCCAGCCTGCGTTTGTTTTTTACAGTATAGGTAAAATGTAACTATATTATGATCACTGTTACCGAGGTTTTCACGAACATTGACATTCCCAACAAGATCTGCATTATTAGAAATGACCAGATCCAACAGAGCTTCACCTCTAGTCGGGTCTTCCACAAACTGGCCCATAAAATTTTCCTGCAACAGGTTGAGGAAATGTCTCCCCTTTGCAGTTGAAGCTGAACCATGACACCAATTAATATCCCGGAAATTAAAATCTCCCATTATCACTACAGTACCCGCCTGTGCAGCCCGCTCCATCTGTTTATATAGCTGAACATCCATCTCCTCAGTTATATTGGGGGGTCTATAGATTACACCAAAAGTAATTTTTTCAGTGTTTACCTCCCTTTCTAGTTCCACCCACAAGGTTTCAACCTCCTCACAGTATTCACCCACTATTGTCTCTTTCACACTCGCCTTCATATCATTTCTCACATACAGACATACACCACCACCTTTCCTATTTGTCCTGTCTTTCCGAAAAAGTGTAAAACCCTGTAGATTTACAGCCCAGTCATGTGAAGAGTCCAGCCATGTTTCAGCAACACCAACTATATCTATATTTTCTTCCAGTATCAAGGCCTCCAGCTCCCCCATTTTGCTTGCTAGACTTCTGGCATTTGTGAACATACACTTTAACTTGCCTGTCAGTTTTTCACTTTTATTATCAGAAATGTGATTTGACATTAATTGGGCCTTTTTATTTACACTGATGTTTTGTAACGAAAGGATCTCCTTATCTTGTTGTCTAGTCCTCTCCCCACATTCTGTTTCTCCCCCCACCAATATAGTCTGACCCCTCTCTAACCTGGCTACCCCTTTTTTTTCTACATTGACCTCCCTCCTCAGCCCTAGTTTAAATACTCCGCCACCCCAGCTAGAATTCTCTCCCCCAGCACAGCGGAGCCCCTTCCATTTAGGTGCAAATCATCTGCAGAATACAGTTTGTACCCCAATGAAAAGTCAGCCCAGTGCTCTAGGAACCCAAATCCTTCTCCTCTACACCAAGACTTCAGCCATGCATTTAACTCCCTGAGCTCCCGCTGTCTTTCCTGTGATGCGCATGGCACAGGCAGTATTCCTGAGAATACTACTTTGGAGGTCCTTCCCTTCAGCTTGTAGCCTAGTTCTTTAAAATTATTCTTAACCGGTTAAGGACTAGGCTGTTTTACAGCTAAATGACCAGAGCAAATTTCACAATTTTGCTATGCGCTTCTTTAGATGACTATAACTCAGCAGGTGAATAAAGGTCATCCTTGAATTTTACACTCTTTTTAAAGGACAGATAGGGCTTTGTTTTAGTGGCATTTGTCAGTATATATCATTTTATTTTTTTTCTCTAAAGTGGGCAAAATTGGAAAAAAATGCAAGAATTTAACAATTGTGTCGGTTTATGCTAGCATTTTTCACACACGGTATGAACCACGGCCAAAATTAATCTCCTTTCACATTCTTCCACTTCTCCCGTGCATGGGGATACCAAATATGTGAGCCTTATTCACTGTGCGGGCATGTGCCAGGGCTTGGCATAAAAGGAGGCTTTTTGGCCTTTTCGGTCCAGAAATTTTGCAATTGATTTTAGAGCCGTATACTGTTTTCTGGGGGGCCTAATGCTGCTGAAACATTAGAAACACCTCATAAATGACTTCATTCACACAAGTAGACCCCACAAGGTTTCCTTCAAGGGGTTTATCATATTTTTAGCAAGTCCAGTTTTCTTCTGAAAGTTTCTTGAATAAGATGGAACAAAATAAAATCAGCACTTTTTTAGCAAATGCGTCAGTTTAGGCTAGTATTTTTCACACATGGTATAGACCACGGCCAAAATTCATCTCCTTTCACGTTCTTCCACTTCTCCCGTGCATGGGGATACCAAATATGTGTGCCTTATTCGCTGTGCGGGCATGTGCCAGGGCTTGGCATAAAAGGAGGCTTTTTGGCCTTTTCGGTCCAGGAATTTTGCATTTGATTTTAGAGCCGCATACTGTTTTCTGGGGGGCCTAATGCTGCTGAAACATTAGAAACACCCCATAAATGACTTCATTCACACAAGTAGACCCCACAAGGTTTCCTTCAAGGGGTTTATCATATTTTTAGCAAGTCCAGTTTTCTTCTGAAAGTTTCTTGAATAAGATGGAACAAAATAAAATCAGCACTTTTTTAGCAAATGCGTCAGTTTAGGCTAGTATTTTTCACACACGGTATAGACCACGGCCAAAATTCATCTCCTTTCACGTTCTTCCACTTCTCCCGTGCATGGGGATACCAAATATGTGTGCCTTATTCGCTGTGCGGGCATGTGCCAGGGCTTGGCATAAAAGGAGGCTTTTTGGCCTTTTCGGTCCAGGAATTTTGCATTTGATTTTAGAGCCGTATACTGTTTTCTGGGGGGCCTAATGCTGCTGAAACATTAGAAACACCCCATAAATGACTTCATTCACACAAGTAGACCCCACAAGGTTTCCTTCAAGGGGTTTATCATATTTTTAGCAAGTCCAGTTTTCTTCTGAAAGTTTCTTGAATAAGATGGAACAAAATAAAATCAGCACTTTTTTAGCAAATGCGTCAGTTTAGGCTAGTATTTTTCACACACGGTATAGACCACGGCCAAAATTCATCTCCTTTCACGTTCTTCCACTTCTCCCGTGCATGGGGATACCAAATATGTGTGCCTTATTCGCTGTGCGGGCATGTGCCAGGGCTTGGCATAAAAGGAGGCTTTTTGGCCTTTTCGGTCCAGGAATTTTGCATTTGATTTTAGAGCCGTATACTGTTTTCTGGGGGGCCTAATGCTGCTGAAACATTAGAAACACCCCATAAATGACTTCATTCACACAAGTAGACCCCACAAGGTTTCCTTCAAGGGGTTTATCATATTTTTAGCAAGTCCAGTTTTCTTCTGAAAGTTTCTTGAATAACATGGAACAAAATAAAATCAGCACTTTTTTAGCAAATGCGTCAGTTTAGGCTAGTATTTTTCACACACGGTATAGACCACGGCCAAAATTCATCTCCTTTCACGTTCTTCCACTTCTCCCGTGCATGGGGATACCAAATATGTGTGCCTTATTCGCTGTGCGGGCATGTGCCAGGGCTTGGCATAAAAGGAGGCTTTTTGGCCTTTTCGGTCCAGGAATTTTGCATTTGATTTTAGAGCCGTATACTGTTTTCTGGGGGGCCTAATGCTGCTGAAACATTAGAAACACCCCATAAATGACTTCATTCACACAAGTAGACCCCACAAGGTTTCCTTCAAGGGGTTTATCATATTTTTAGCAAGTCCAGTTTTCTTCTGAAAGTTTCTTGAATAAGATGGAACAAAATAAAATCAGCACTTTTTTAGCAAATGCGTCAGTTTAGGCTAGTATTTTTCACACACGGTATAGACCACGGCCAAAATTCATCTCCTTTCACGTTCTTCCACTTCTCCCGTGCATGGGGATACCAAATATGTGTGCCTTATTCGCTGTGCGGGCATGTGCCAGGGCTTGGCATAAAAGGAGGCTTTTTGGCCTTTTCGGTCCAGGAATTTTGCATTTGATTTTAGAGCCGCATACTGTTTTCTGGGGGGCCTAATGCTGCTGAAAGATTAGAATCACCCCATAAATGACTTCATTCACACAAGTAGACCCCACAAGGTTTCCTTCAAGGGGTTTATCATATTTTTAGACAGTCCAGTTTTCTTCTGAAAGTTTCTTGAATAAGATGGAACAAAATATAATTACCTTTTTTTTTTAACAAATGCGTCAGTTTATGCTAACTTTTTCACACACAAAATGGACCACAGACAAAATTCATCGCATTTCACATTCTTCCACTTCTCCCGTGCATGGGGATACCAAATATGTGTGCTTTATTCACGGGCATGTGCCAGGGCTTGGCATAAAAGGAGGCTTTTTGGCCTTTTCGGTCCAGGAATTCTGCACTTGATTTTATAGCCGCATACTGTTTTCTGGGGGGCGTAATGCTGCTGAAACATTAGAAACACCCCATAAATTACTTCATTCACGCAAGTAGACCCCACAAGGTTTCCTTCAAGGGGTTTATCATATTTTTAGACAGTCCAGTTTTCTTCTGAAAGTTTCTTGAATAAGATGGATCAAAATAAAATTAGCAATTTTTTAGCAAATGCGTCAGTTTATACCAGCATTTTTCACACACAGCATAGACCACGGTCAAAATTAATCTCCGTTCACATTCTGCCACTTCTCCCGTGCACGGGGATACCAAATATGTGGCCTTATTTATCACATAGAGATGTAGGAGGGCGGAGGATAGAAGAAGATTATTTCACAAATCGCTTTTTTTCAAAGCTGGTTTTACAAAACTCAACAGAGTTTCTATAACACTTCCAAAATATCTGCTCTTGAAGCAGAAATCCCAAAATATTCATCTAGGGGTATAATGGGAATTTATTTTTTGGGGTTTTCTAAAATAAGAAATTTCAGGTTAATGCAAATGGAGCTCTCCAGCAGATGAACTTTAGAAAACATCAAACATGACATCCACCCCCCACCCATTCCCTCCCTCACCCTTGGAGTAAAATCAGGGGAAAAATAAAAACGTAATGTAGGGCAAATATATTTTCAACGAATTAACTAAAATCTAATAATTCAGAACAGTGTGGTATTTTTTAAAACATGGCTCAATGCACAGGCCTGGTTGCGAGGGACATGAGGGACAGAAATATCGGGAATCTTTGCGGTGCCCGTCTTTTCTGCAGACGCGGCACTTTTTCTGGGGGTTGCTTCTGGTTGCTGTTGGGGGAATCCGACTGATGAAGTGTCTTTCAGTCAGTCGCGTGACATCCTCAGACTGGGGGCATTCTCGGGTGTCCTGAACATCAAAAATGAGGCCTTCAATAATTTTTTCCTGGAAATCCAGGTATGTGTCTCTGCCTCTGTTTTTTTTATAGAGCACAAATGAGTTGTGGATGGCCACCTGTAACAAATAAATGGCCACCTTTTTGTACCAGGTTTTAGTTTTGCGTTTTACTAAATAGGGCTGTAAAACCTGGTCGCTTAAATCCACCCCCCCCATGTACTTGTTATATTCGGACACGCTCACTGGTTTGTGCTTGTCCGATGTTGCCCCTCTTTCCCTCACTGCCACTGTTCCTGCGGTATGAATCGTGCTTAGCACATACACATCTTTGCGATCCCTGAACTTGACCGCCAGCAATTCTTCAGATGCATAAGCACAGGAGTCCCCCTTTACCATGCGCTTCCCCACTAATTGCTGTGGAAAACCAATTCGGTTTTTGCGCATGGTACCACATGCCCCAGTCCTTGCAGCATGCAAATGCCTAAACAGGGGCACACTCGAATAAAAATTATCACAGTACAGGTGGTACCCCTTGTGAAGCAGAGGCTGCATTATCTCCCACACAATCTTACTGCTGGTGGAAAGATCAGGGGGGCATCCAGGAACATTTATTGTGCGGTCCCGCCCTTCATAAATCCTGAAGGCGGTGGTATATCCTGACCCGCTTTCACACAATTTGTAGAGCTTAACGCCATATCTTGCCCTTTTGGAAGGTAGATATTGGCGAAAGCTAAGTCTGCCATGAAAGTTGAGGAGGGATTCGTCCACACTTACATTCTGCTCAGGGGTGTAGAGTTGCAGAAATAAATTATTCAGGGAATTTATTAGCGGTCTTATTTTGAACAACCGATCCCGGTTTGCATCGGTACTTGGGGGGGCCTGTGCGTTGTCATTGAAGTGGAGGAACCTCATTATTGTCTCATAACGAGACCTGGGCATTACTGCAGAATATACTGGGGTGGCTTGGGCGGGTCTTGTTGACCAGTAAGACCTAATGGAGGGCTTTTTGACAATACCCATATTTAGGGTGAGCCCCAAAAAATTTTTTAATTCCTGCAAATTGGTGGGCGTCCAATCTCTGGCATGGGTGGATGAAGGTTTCTGCCTTATATATTGCGTGGCATATAAATTTGTTTCGTGGACAATCTGATTTAGGATGTCGCCCGTTATAAATAAATGGAAGTAATCCATTTGGACAAAATTTGTATTGTCCACGGTTATGCCAGGAGTGGCCGTAAATCCGTGGATTCTAGGCCCAAAAGATGGGGCAGGTGCCCATACAAGAGCCTGGACTGGAGGGACCAGGCTGTCCCGTGCTACAGCGCTACTTGGCCCTGCGCTTTCATGTTCTGCAGTTTCGACTGCATCAGGGACAACGTCCCCTGAAGATGAACCTGAAGTGACGCTGTCATCGTCACTACCTAAAACAGGTTCCATCTCGGACGCCATCTCTGATGCGGTCTCCGACTCAGACCACAGCATGGCGTATGCCTCCTCGGCGCTAAACAACTTCCTCGCCATAACGTAACTAACACTAACACTAACGAAACAAATTTTTTTTTTTTTTTTTTTTTTTTATAAAACACACAAACTAACTGCTATATATCTACACTACCGCTAACAAAAAAATAAACCGCTATTGCTATATATATTATATATATGTGGATATATATATAATTATATACTCCCTACCTGCCTATTCTAATAGAATAAAAGAAAGAAAGGTAGATAGATAGAAAAAAAGATAGATGGATAGATAGATTGTATAGATAGATAGAAATCTATCAATACAGAGAATGTTTTAGAGTGTAACTGTATTTTTTTGTAACTGTAACTGTAATCTTCTGGCAGCAATTCTCCCGAGTCTCTTCTTCTCCTCAAACTGAAACAATGTTTGAGGAGAAGAAAAGAGGCAGGAGATTTACTGCCAGAAAAGTCAAAATAAAACAAATGTGGTCGCTGTGATAGGTTTTCACAGCGACCACATGATCAGGGACCATCAGATTGGTCCCTGATACTCTGCCCAGTGCCCAGAGCTGTTGGTAACAGTGTGGGCACAGGGCTGTGTGCACGCGATCGCGTGCACACTGATTTCTATGCAGAAATGCATGTGATCGCTGTGATTGGTTGTCACAGCGATCACATGTTCAGGGACCATCAGATTGGTCCCTGATACTCTGCCCAGTGCCCAGAGCTGTTGGTAACAGCGAGGGCACAGGGCTGTGTGCACGCGATCGCGTGCACACTGATTTCTATGCAGAAATGCATGTGATCGCTGTGATTGGTTGTCACAGCGATCACATGTTCAGGGGCCAAAAGATTGACCCCTGACATTCTGCCCAGTGCCCATGGCTGTTAGCAACAGCCAGGGCATAGAGCTGTGTGCACGCGATCGCGCGTGCACAGTCTCTGAAGTGCGGCCGTATATATACTATACGCCGGACTTTAGAGACCCTGACCGCTGGCCGTATATTTACGGCCAGCGGTCGGGAACCTGTTAAGGCTCCTCCACCTACCATTTATTCTGTCGTTGGTACCGACATGGACCACGACAGCTGGATCATCACCAGCCCCTCCCAGCAATTTGTCCACCCGTTCCACCACATGCCGAACCCTGGCACCAGGGAGACAGCAAACCATTCGGTTGAGGTGGTCTTGGCGACAAATTATTCTATCCGTCTTCCTGATTATAGAATCCCCTACGACTATCAATTGTCTTGGCTTACCTGCATTACCATCCCGCCGACTACTAGCTGGGCTGTTCTCCCGGCTGTTAGGGAGATCAGTATCCACTAGGGCTGCCATTTCTGAGACTGACACCCTCGCATCATCACCCAACTTGGCAATTTTGCCTGGAATGTCAGAAACCGGATCGGCCTTCCTTTTCTTTGACCCCTTTCTACTGCCCCTAACTACATTAACCCAGCTACTTACCTGATCCTGCTCACCCATGTCTTCACCCTCCAGTTGTAACCCACTAACTGCATGCTCCGTGAGCAACAAGCTCAGCTCAAGATTGTCTATCCTCCTCAGTGTTGCATTCTGCTCCTCCAGATGTCTAATACGAGCTTCCAGGTGAACAACATGCTCACATCTGCCACAGAGATATTCACCCTGGAACTCCGGCTCCAGTCGTGCATACATATGGCAAACTGTGCACTGAAGAGAACCTCCAATCTTGCTATCCATTATCCAAGTTACAAAAAAAACAGCGAACAGGTGTTAATCAAAAAGAAAAAGAAGTAGAAGAAGAGCACTTACTTGGGCTTTAACTCCTCGTTTCAACTCCGGTTTTTGGAACTCCGCTTGATCTACAACCCACTTGTTTTTTCAAGCCACAGAGCAGGCTCTACAGAGTACTGAGGCCTTATTTATAGCACCTGGGACCAGCTAACCCCTCCCCCTTACTCAGCTACTCAGGAAGGAAACTGCAAGGAAAAAATGGTTTTAAATAATGTCACTTTTGCAAATTTTGTAGCAAGCAAGCAAGCAATACATATATCACATACAATGGCCCCCCACTTTATCACACACAACACAGTAAGTCAATCCGGTTTTTGGAACTCCACTTGATCTACAACCCACTTGTTTTTTTCAAGCCACAGAGCAGGCTCTACAGAGTACTGAGGCCTGATTTATAGCACCTGGGACCAGCTAACCCCTCCCCCTTACTCAGCTACTCAGGAAGGAAACTGCAAGGGAAAAATGGTTTTAAATAATGTCACTTTTGCAAACTTTGTAGCAAGCAAGCAATCAATACATATATCACATACAATGGCCCCCCACTTTATCACGCACAACACAGTAAGTCAATCCGCTTTTTGGAACTCCACTTGATCTACAACCCACTTGTTTTTTCAAGCCACAGAGCTTGACTATGTCTCTTCTTGTATGAACTGTGCCTCAAACAAGTCTACCTGCTCCAAACCTACTTGCCTGCTCTTACCCCTGCCTGTCCCTGATGCTCCTTGGCAGCATATCGCTATGGACTTCATTATAGACCTTCCCCCACCCAGTTGGATGTACTACGGTCTGGGTAGTAGTTCATAGTTTCTCTAAATTGGCACATTTTATTCCGTTGACTGGTCTTCCGTCTGCTCCTCGCCTGGCAAATCTGTTTATTCTACACATCTTCCGTCTGCACAGGCTTCCTCTGCATATTGTCTCGGATCGGGGAGTACAGTTTACGCCCAAGTTATGGAGAGCCCTGTGCAACCTGCTAGATGTTAAGCTGGACTTCTCTTCCACCTATCATTCGCAGTCCAATGGTCAAGTGGAGAGGACCAATCAAATTTTGGAGAATTATCTTCGTCACTTCGTTTACACCTAACATGACAATTGGGTACAACTTCTGCCTTGGGTGGAATTCTTGTACAGCAATCACACAAGTGAATCTACTGCCTTGTCTCCTTTCTACAGTGTGTACAGCCAGCATCCTCGAGTTAAAGGGCCAGCGTGCGCATATGTAATTAATTAATTATTTTCCAGATCACCCTGGACTATAAAAAGGGCCCTGCCCTTTCACTCCTTGCCTGAGCATTGTTATAGTCTACCCATGTTCGTATTGCAAATGGTCTCTTAGTGTTATCCTGTTCCCATTGTTCCCGTGCCCTGCTACCTGTATCGTTTATCCCGTGCTGTGTTTTGTTCCTGAGTCTTTCTAGTGTTGGAGTTGTTTTGTGCTGCCTGCTGTTATACACCACGTCTGGTATCCTCCGCCATGTCTGGCGCTACCTGCCACACCTGCTGTTATACACCACGTCTGGTGTCATCTGCCACTCCTGGTATCATCCGCCATGTCTGGCGCTACCTGCCACACCTGCTGTTATAAACCACGTTGTGTGTCATCTGCCACGTCCGGCGCTACCTGCCACGTCTAGCCCCATCCGTGCCAAAGCCTCTGCCACTGTCTGGACTATCTTAGTTACCCTTGTGCTATGAACTTTTGTATAGACTTTGCATAGACTGTGACTTGGCCAGCTGCCTCTCCGCTACGGCAGAGCGGCCTAGTGTGTCTACATAACCCTAGATCGTGACAGTAATCTAACACATCCAGGAGTATGCTAATACATTTTAAGTAAACAATAAAGTTGTAAATAAAGTTGTCCCTTAATGAGATTAAAAAAATGAAAAACGAATACATTAAAAAAAAATTTCCCCAAAAAAAGTAACCATTTTGCATAAAATATATTTTATTGCCCATACATTAAATAAAAACAGAAAACCTACACATATTAGGTATCTACACAACCATAATAACCTGAATAATTACATTTAATAGGTTATTTAGCGTGAAACGTGAACAGGATAAAAAAAAACAATGCTGAGAATCGCTTTTCCTATGTTTACAATGTAAAAATAAATTATATAACTTACACAGTAAATTTTTTCTACCCCAAAACTGCGCAAAAAAAAATACAAAATCTCCCGCATAAAACAAGGCCTCATACAGCCATGTCAATAAAAAATAAAAATGTATGGCTGCTGTGATGAAGAGAGGCAAAAACTGAAAAATGTAGCATGTCATTAAAGGGGTTTTCCCATCTTGGACATTTATGGCATATCCACAGGATATGCCATAAATGTCGGATAGATGTGGGTCCCACCTCTGGGACCTGCACCTATATCTAGAACGGGGCCCCCTAAAACCCTATTCTAGCTCACTCAGTTCCAGCTGCCTTCCGACCACTTCCTGCTTAGGTAGTCGGACGTTACGGAAACAGCCGAGGTCACTGAGCTACGCCGTTTCCGTAACTCCCGTAAAAGTAAATGTGAGTTATGGAAACAGCGTAGCACGGAGAGCTACGCTGTTTCCGTTGCTACTGAGTTCCGGAAACAGCGTAGCTCGCTGTGCTATGCTGTTTCAGTAACTCCCATTCACTTCTATGGGAGTTACAGAAACAGCGTAGATCAGCGAGCACTCGGCTGTTTCCGTAACTCACGACCACCTAACCGGGAGGTGGCCAGGAGGCAGCTGGAGCCGAGTAAGCTAGAATGGGGTTTAGGGAGCCCTGTTTTAGAGATAGGTGTGGGTCCCAGAGTTGGGACCCACATCTATCAGACATTTATGGCATATCCTGTGGATATGCCATAAATGTCCAAGATAGGAAAACCCCTTTAAAGGAACAGTGTCATCACAAATAATTTTTTTATATGTTAAAGATGTTAGTGCTTTAATAAAAACGTTTATTTTCATTTGTGTGTTTGTGTTTTACTGTTTCTTATTTTTACACTTTTTCTTCCCTATGGGGGCTGCCATTTTTTGTTCCATTTCTGTGTGTGTCGATTAACGACACACACAGACATGGAATACGGCAGCCACAGTCCCATAGGGACTGCGAACGGCTCCCGTCCCATTGACTGCCGTGTACGGCGTCTGTGTGGGAACTGCGCATGCGCCGCTCCCACACAGTCCTATTCGAAATTGGCGCCGTCCGGCGCCATTTTCCTGTGGACCGGAAGTCGCGGCCGGACAGTAATATTACTACTTCCGGTCGCGGCTTCCGGACTTGTGCACATGGAACAGCGGCAGCAAAGGGAGCGGACGGGCCGGAGGGAGCCGCGGCGGCAGGAGCAGGTAAGAGATTTCAATGTATGTTAGTGTTTGTGTGTGTTTACTACTGTATGTAAACCTACTACACTGTGGGTTACCTCAAAAAATGGCGACACACAGTGTAGGAGGTTAAACCTTTCAAACCCCTCGTTTATCCCGGCACTAGCCAGGATAAAGGAGGGGGGGATGCTGAGAGCTCACTAGAGCGAGGGCTTTTAACCCAATGTTGCAATGCTGCAATTTTGGGAACTAGCTCCATCTAGTGACCAAAAATGGGTAGTATTATAAATTAGAAAAAATTTATAATATTTCCTGACTCGCGAAAAAAATAAAAAAAATTTGAACAATGTTTAATCACCCACACACTAAATGTTTAATTTTTAAAAAAAAAACATGTTTTTCTGGCAACACACTCCCTTTAAGGAGTTTTCAGGATCGGTCATTATGGGGTTAAAAAAAAATCTTTATGAAATGGTCATAAAGATATTTTCATAAAGATTTTAATGAAATGTGCTACCATGGCCTGCAGTGTCTGCGGACTTGTCTCCCATCGAGCACATCTGGGATGTCATTGGTCGGCAATTGCAAAGGGATCTTGATGATTTGCTTGCCCAAGTGCATTCTGCAAGGCATAACATTCCTCAGACAATCATTAAGAACCTGAGTAATAGCATGCCAAGACATGTAATAGCATGCCAAGATACTGAATAAATCGAAATGTTTGGAATATTTTGCTTCCATTTTTTTTATCATTTACATGTCTATCGATCCTGTGATTTCCACAATTCCAAAACGTTTCCTTCTTGTTGTTGCAATTTCAATGTTGAGGAGTGTATAATGCAACAAAATTAAGACATACAATTGGCATGCAGTTCATCAATATTGCTTCAGAAAGTTATCCACAAATTGCTTCAGAAAGTTATCCACAAATCAGCAAAGTGATAATCTCAATGAAAAACCGCAAAATCGCAACAGGGTTGGGGGTATAATAGAACTGACGGATGAAAGCCATGTGTCAACTGGTAATCACAGGCTTTGTGTCAAAGCTTATTATTACTGGAGATGAAATCACATGATGAAATCAATTATTACTAGAGTTATGAGTGTTATATAGTACATTGATATCCCAGGGGTCTCCTGTTCATGGAATGTTAGAGGGTCATCTATTTCGCCGAAACCAGTATCAAGGACGACAAAGTTTGATTAACTTATTGCATGATCTCGCCTTCCAATTGGCCAACTACTCATTTTGAAATATATCTGGTCAATTTTGTCATACTATGAATCTATTGATACAGGATCTGTGCTAAGCCATTTCTGTTGTATGAGTAACTTGTCTCCCAGTACCAAGTGGGCGACTAAATTGTTTTTGGCAGGTGCTTAAGTAAAGTGGGGAAGCCATAACAGGACAGTTTGGTGTTAGAAAGATAAATCGTACAGATTTTAAAACTTCCTGCCATTTTTTGCTTATGTCAGGACAGGACCAGAAGATGTGAAAGAGGGAGCTTCCATCCATATTGCAGTGCCAACATTTATTTGAGTCAGTCAGACTTATTTGTTTTAGAGATTAAGGAATTTTGTACCTCATAGTTAAAAATGTATAGGAGTTTTCCTGAATACTGACGCATCTCAAAAAACCATGAAATTTAGCATGGATGGAGGTAATCTCAGGAGCTGTGAAGATCTTCTCAAGCTCTTTTTCCCTGTATTTGACATAAGCTGGCACCTTCTTGAGTCTTTTTAATGCGTAAATGTCCAGCCAGCTTAGAATCATGGACTAATTTTAGAACGTCAACTCATGCTGTTTCTGGTACATACAATGAAGTCATATAGAGAATCCATCTTTGAAGAAGAGATTGACATTCTTTGGAGGATGACTGAGCAATGAGTCATTTCCATATCCAGAGTTAGGAACTCTTTTGAATAAACAGCCCCTACAAAGTGCTTCTCAGATAAAATTGTCCTGTCACACTTGTTTTCCTGTGTGAGCTCAGAGAACATCCTGAATAGGGTGTCAGGTTTACCATTTTTTGATCCAGGTCAATAAGTAATCACAACATTAAATTGAAAAAGAATAAGCTCCATCTTGCTTGTCTGGAGGATAATCTTTTGGCATCATGAATCAATTTCTGGTTTCTGTGATCAGTAAATACAGTTACAAGATTAGCAGTTCCCTCTAAAAGATGTCTCCAATCAGAATATGCATTTTTTTATCGCTAGCACTTCATTATTTCTGATATCATAGTTCTTTTAAGATGAGAACATTTGACAAAAACAATAAGCACAAGTAAGAAACAACATCTTGCCTCTAGGCATCTAAGACACGACTGCCCCCACTGCAGAATCAGATGCATCCACCTCAATAGGGAAAGTTAACTATGGATTTGGATTAATTAATATGGGCACTGATGTAAAGAGAGTATGTACTTTAATTTTTTTAGAAAAGAGCACAACGCAGCTGGATACACCTGTGGGAAAACACTTCTCTGGACCAGACCACAGTTTGGCAGATTTAAAAGTCCTAACAATAAAGGGTTAATTTAAGAACGTCAGAGAAAGAAAAATTTGGGAATTCAAACTGATGATAACATTCCAGTGATTGACACAAGGCCTCAATCTAACACCAGGATTTATTAGCCACTACATGGACACACGTCACATCCCCCATCAGACTGACTCCAGATCCCTTATCTCATAAGTCATCACTCCTATAACCTCAGTTTATTGCCCCGGCTTATCTTAATGATGGATCACCTAATGTACTAATTGTCTTTGTGTAACGTCTTAAATGTTGTGTTTTTTTTTTCTAAGTCATTCATTTGTATACTTGCCTGAGGAAGGAGCCTATGTGCTCTGAAGGCTTGCAAACTAAATTTTTCTGGTTAGTCAATAAAGGTATCATACATATAATACTTTTGTCTTTTTTGACACAAAAGTATTTAACATTATAGAAGATAGCTAAACCAATAAATGTCTGAACTTCTTACCCAAGAAATTGAAATGTAGTTTGTTCAAACTCAAATTTCTCAAGTTTTATGAATAAGTAATGTTCTTAAAGTCGCTGTAGTATGGTGTAGTACAGTACATGTTTGCGATGCTCTTCAAGATTGTCAGAATAAATTAAGATTTATAAAATAATGGAAAGTGGCTGGGGCATTACAAAGTCCAAAAAGCATTACAAAATTCTCAAAGCATCCATACCGTGTCCTCAAGGCAGTGTTCCATTCATGTTTAGGACGTATGCAAACAAGGTTGTATGCTCCTCTAAGATCAAGCTTCTTAACCCCTTCCCGACATTTGACGTATCCATACGCCAAAGTCGGGTAGGGGAAGTATGGCACGGGCTCACGGAGTGTACCCGCTCCATACGATGCGGGTGTTGGCTGTTTGTTACAGCCGACACTTCAGAGTAATGAGCGGCATCACGCTCAAGTGCGATCCCGCTCATTTAACTTGCGACCGCAGCATTTAAATCATTAGAAATAGGGGGCGACCCCCTCTAACAGCTCATCACACCCCCTACAATGCAATCGCGGGGGGGGGGGGGCGATGGTTGCTATGGCTGCCTTAATAGTTGCCTGTAAGAATCACGATATACTGCAATACATTAGTATTGCAGTGTATCGTGCAAGCGATCTAACGATCGCTGGTAGAAGTCCCCTGAGCTAATAAATAAATAAATAAAGTAAAAATGAGTTAAATAAAGTTTTTTTTGTGTAAAAAAAAAAAAAAACCCTTTTCCCATTTTCCCCGTAGAGCATAGTAAAAAAAATAAAAAATAAACATAATTGGTATCACCGTGTCCGTAAAATTCTGAACTATTACAATATATAATTATTTAACCCACACGGCGAACGCCGTAAAAAAAAATTGTAAACGCCAGAATCTCTATTTTTTGGTCAACTAATCCACAAAAAATGAGATAAAAAGGGATCAAACCGTCGCATGTACACCAATGGTATTATTAAAAACGACAGCTTATCCCGCAAAAAAATAAGCCCTCATACCACTTAATCGACAGAAAAATAAAAAAGTTATGACTCTTGGAATTTGGCGACACAAAATAAATTTTCTTTTCTACACTTAGGTTTTTACTTGTAAAAGTAGTAAAATATAGAAAAAACTATATATATTTGGTATCGCTGTAATCGTGTTGACCCACAGAATAAAGTTAACATGTTGTTTTAATTGCACAATGAATTGCGTAAAAACGTTGCGCAAAAAAAACATGGAGGAATCCCTGTTTTTTCATTTTCTACCCCACAAATTATTTTTTTCTCCGTTTCCTAGTACATTATATGGCAAAATCAATGGTGCTACGAAAAACAACAACTCATCCCAAAAAAATCAAACCCTCATAGTACTATGTCGACGGAAAAATAAAGACGTTATAGCTTTTGGAAGGTGGGGAGGAAAAAACGAAAATGAAAATTTGAAAAAGGGCTGCGGCGGGAAGGGGTTAAACATGTTACCTGTACGCGGCCTTTCAAATAATTCTGGAATCAAAGGGAGGGTATATTGTTTTTTAATTGTGACTAGAGATGAGCGAACCGGGACAACCGAACCCGGTTTCGGTCCGAACTTCCGGAAAAGTTCGGATCTTAGCGAATCCGAACTTCACCGGGTTCGGCCGAACACGTTTTGACCGAAAGCGGTCAAAAATATTATACAAATCGGCAGCCACTTGTCTCTATCAATCATTGATAGAGAAAAGAGGCTGCTGATTAAAAATAAAATAAAAAGCATTTCATACGTACCTGGTCGTTGTCTTGGTGACGAGTCCCTCTTCTTCCTCCAGTCCGACCTTCTTTTCTGACGCGGCAGCCTGTGATTGGCTGCAGAGGCCTCTGCAGCCTGTGATTGGCTGTAGAGGCCTCTGCAGCCTGTGATTGGCTGCAGCGCTCACATGGGCTGCATCGTCAGCAAGGAATGTCGGGCCGGATGTCGAGAGGGACGCGTCACCAAGGCAACGGCCAGGAGACCGGACTGGAGGAAGCAGGGAGTTCCCGGTAAGTATGAACGTCTTTTTTTTTACAGGTTACTCTATATTGTAATCGGTAGTCACTGTCCAGGGTGCTGAAACAGTTACTGCCGATCAGTTAACTCTTTCAGCACCCTGGACCTTTACTGACGTCGCCTAGCAGTGCTGCCGTAATGACAGGTGCACACATGTAGCCACCCGTCATTACGGGGCCTCATGCACACGACCGTAAAAACACCTGTTATTACGGGTCGTAATTACCACCCGAAATAGTGGGCCCATAGACTTCTGTTAGCCATGGGTACCTTCCCGTTTTCTCACGGGAAGGTGCCCGTGCCGTTAAAAAGATAGAACATGTTCTATTTTTTTATTTTACGGGCCGTGCTCGTAATTACGACTCGTAATTACGAGCACGGCCGGGCACGGCCGGCCACGGGCAGCCGGCCGCTTTTGCGAACCATGCTGTCAATATAATTATAGCAGCACGGCCCGTAAAATAGAACATGTTCTATTTTTTTAACGGCACGGGCACCTTCCCGTGAGAAAACGGGAAGGTACCCGTGGGTAACAGAAGACTGTAAGCCCGTTATTGCGGGTCGTAATTAAGCCCGCAATAACGGGTGTTTTTACGGTCGTGTGCATAATGAGAGCATGGTTCGGAAAAACGAACGGCTGCCCGTGGCCGGCCGTGCTCATCTCCTGAAATACTCTGTGCTGCCTTAAACTCTGTGGACAGGTCAGGATCCTGTTTCTTTTAAATGCTGCTAGGGAACCCGCTCGATCCACTATATAAGGCTGCGCTACAGTGCAGCATTTAAAAGAAACAGGATCCTGACCTGTCCACAGAGTTTAAGGCAGCACAGAGTATTTCAGGAGATGAGCGTGCAGATTCAGTGCTGCTGTGAACTCTGCTCTTACCATTACGTAGCTCTCAATCTGTTACCTCTCCTCCACTACTGTCCTCAATAACACCTTCATGATTGGCAAGTCACCACGTAACGGTAAGAGCAGAGTTCACAGCAGCACAGAGTATTTCAGATGAGCGTGCGGATCTTGTGTGGGGTGGTGACTTGCCAATCATGTGAAAGTGTTCTTGAGGACAGGAGTGGAGGAGAGGTAACAGACTGAGAGCTACGTAATGGTTAGAGCAGAGTTCACAGCAGCACAGAATATTTCAGGAGAGGAGCGTGCAGATTCTGTGCTGCTGTGAACTCTGCTCTTACCATTACGTAGCTCAGTCTGTTACCTCTCCTCCACTCCTGTCCTCAATAATACCTTCACATGATTGGCAAGTCACCACCCCGCACAAGATCAGCACGCTCATCTCCTGAAATACTCTGTGCTGCTTTAAACTCTATGGACAGGTCAGTATCCTTTTTCTTTTAAATGCTGCACTGTAGCGTAGCCTTATATAGTGGATCGAGCCAGTTCCCCAGAAGCATTTAAAAGAAACAGTGTGTGTGTTTGTGTATGTGTGTGTTTGTGTATATATGTGTGTTTGGGTATGTGTCTTTGTCTGTTTTTGTTTTTATATGTGTGTTTGTGTATATGTGTGTGTGTTTATGTGTGTTTGTGTATATATGGGTATATATGGGTGTGTTTGTGTATATGTGTTTGTGTATATGTTTGTGTATATGTGTGTGTATATATGGGTGTATTTGTGTATATGTTTGTGTGTAGATGTTTGTGTGTGTGTTTTTGTATATGTGTGTGTTTGTGTATATGTGTGTATATGGGTGTGTGTTTATGTGTGTGTGTTTGTGTATATATGGGTGTGTTTGTGTATATGTGTGTATTTGTGTATATGTGTGTGTTTGTGTATATGTGTGTTTTTGTTTGTATATGTGTTTGTGTATATGTGTTAGTTAGTGTATATGTGTGTGTGTTTGTGTATATCTTGTTGTGTTTGTGTATAACTGTGTATATGTGTTTGTGTATATGTGTGTTTGTGTATATTTGTGTGTTCGTGTATATATGTGTGTGTTTGGATATGTGTGTTTTTGTTTGGATATGTGTGTGTGTTTGTCTGTTTATGTGTGTGTGTGTGTGGTGTGTGTGTGTGTGTGTATATCTTGTTGTGTTTGTGTATATATGTGTGTGTTTGTGTGTGTATATCTTGTTGTGTTTGTGTATATATGGGTGTGTTTGTGTATGGTTGTTTGTTTGTGTGTGCGTGTATATATGTGTGTAGGTGAGTAGAAGTATTGGTATTGTTCACATTGATAACTGTTTTTTTATGTTGTTGCAGATTTTGATGTACCGATTGGACTATGTCTTCGATTCGTTGGACTACTGCGTAGATCTACGTTTTTTCAAATTTTAATAAAATGGTTAACGAGGGTTTTGTTGGGGATTTCTTATTTAAATAAAAAAGAATTGTCTTTGTGTTTTTTTTAAAACTTTATTAGTGCCTAGATAATGGCAGTTGGCTGATTGACAGCGTCCATTATTAAGGCGGTACTTAGTGTTAGCCGGTACAGAGGCTAGCACTAACCACCCATTATTACCCCGGTACCCACCACCACCAGGGGTGCCGGGAAGAGCTTGGTACGATTCAGTACCCGACCATCTGTTGTGATGGTCAGGTACTGGGGCGGCCGTAGGCTGGTATTATGAGGCTGGGAAGGGCCAAAAACAGTGGACCTTCCCACCCTTGTAATGCTAGGCTGCTGCTGCTGTGTTGTATCGGGCTGGTTATAAAAATGGGGGGGACCCCCACGTCGTTTTTTTTTTTTGAATTTAACAAATTTAACAATAGACGGGTCCCCCACATTTTTAATAACCAGCCATATACAAGGCCGCAGCAGTCTGGCATTACATGGGTGGGAAGGGCCACTGGTTTTGTCCATTCCCAGGCTAATAACACTGTGTTGTATGTGGCTGGTTATGATAAATTGGGTGGAACCCCATGTCTTTTTAAAAAAATAAAAAAATAAAAAAAATAATTTAAAAAAATGACGTGGGGTCCCCCCACTTTTATAACCAGCCAGATACAACACAGCAGCAGCAGCCTAGCATTACAAGGGTGGGAAGGTCCACTATTTTTGGCCCTTCCCAGCCTCATAATACCAGCCTGCGGCCGCCTCAGAGCCCGACCATCACAACAGATGGTCGGGTACTGGATCGTACCTGGCTCTTCCCGGCACCCCTGGTGGTGGTGGGTACCGGGGTAATAATAGTGGTTAGTGTTAGCCTCTGCACCGGCTAACACTAAGCCTCGCCTTAGTAATGGATGTTGTCACTCAGACAGCGGCTATTACTAAAGTGGTAGTAATAAAATTTGAAAAGAAAAAGACAAAGATATAGATAAAATATTTTATTGAAATAAAGCACCCCCAACACAACCCTCATTAACCATTTTATTGTAGAAAAAAAACGTCATCTAAGTAGTCCTCGAAACCGACGTAGTCCAAACACCAAACCTGTAAAAAAAAAAAAAAAAAAAAAAATGAAATAAAACATGTCGTAGGCTTAGATTCAGTTTAATGTGTGATACTGACTGTTATACCATGTATAGAAGCCTGCCGCGAAGTTGACTTAGATATAGGGCGCCAGCAGACAGTATCATTCATGGCCATACAGACATATATACAAACAAACATACATGCAAACATACATACATACATACAAGCATGCACATATATACATGCAAATATGCATACATGCAAACATACACACATATATATATACATACATGCAAACTATCATACATACATACATGCATACACACACACATGAAAACATACATACATACAAACAAACATGCAAAGATACATACATACATACATATATATACAAGCATGCACAAATATACATGCAAACATAAATACATGCAAACATAATTACATACATGCACATATATATATATATATATATATATATATATATATAAACATACATGCAAACATACATGCAAAAATAAAAACATGCAAACATACATACATGCACATATATACATACATACATGACAACATACATACATACATACATGCAAACATACATACATACATACATGCAAACATACATACATGCAAAATACATACATGCAAACATACACACATGCAAACATACATACATACATACATGCAAATATATACATGCAAATATACATACAAACATGCACATATATACATACATGCCAACATACATACAAACATACATGCACATATATACATACATACATGACAACATACATATATACATACATACATGATAACATACATACATACATACATACAAACATACATACATACATGCAAACATACATACAAACATACATTCATGCAAACATACATACATGCAAACATACATACATACATGCAAATATATACATGCAAATATACATACACACATGCACATATATACATACATGCCAACATACATGCAAACATACATACACATATATACATACATACATACATGGCAACATACATACATACATACATACATGACAACATACATGCAAACATGCACACATGCAAACATACATACATATATATATATATACATGCAAATATACATACAAACATGCACATATATACATACATGCCAACATACATGCAAACATACATGCACATATATACATACATACATACATGCATACATACATGACAACATACATACATACATACATGACAACATACATACATACATACATGCAAACATACATACATACAAACATACATTTATGCAAACATACATACATGCAAACATACATACAAACATACATACATACATGCAAATGTGGTGGTGGTGGGTACCGGGGTAATAATAGTGGTTAGTGTTAGCCTCTGCACCGGCTAACACTAAGCCTCGCCTTAGTAATGGATGTTGTCACTCAGACAGCGGCTATTACTAAAGTGGTAGTAATAAAATTTGAAAAGAAAAAGACAAAGATATAGATAAAATATTTTATTGAAATAAAGCACCCCCAACACAACCCTCATTAACCATTTTATTGTAGAAAAAAAACGTCATCTAAGTAGTCCTCGAAACCGACGTAGTCCAAACACCAAACCTGTAAAAAAAAAAAAAAAAAAAAAAATGAAATAAAACATGTCGTAGGCTTAGATTCAGTTTAATGTGTGATACTGACTGTTATACCATGTATAGAAGCCTGCCGCGAAGTTGACTTAGATATAGGGCGCCAGCAGACAGTATCATTCATGGCCATACAGACATATATACAAACAAACATACATGCAAACATACATACATACATACAAGCATGCACATATATACATGCAAATATGCATACATGCAAACATACACACATATATATATACATACATGCAAACTATCATACATACATACATGCATACACACACACATGAAAACATACATACATACAAACAAACATGCAAAGATACATACATACATACATATATATACAAGCATGCACAAATATACATGCAAACATAAATACATGCAAACATAATTACATACATGCACATATATATATATATATATATATATATAAACATACATGCAAACATACATGCAAAAATAAAAACATGCAAACATACATACATGCACATATATACATACATACATGACAACATACATACATACATACATGCAAACATACATACATACATACATGCAAACATACATACATGCAAAATACATACATGCAAACATACACACATGCAAACATACATACATACATACATGCAAATATATACATGCAAATATACATACAAACATGCACATATATACATACATGCCAACATACATACAAACATACATGCACATATATACATACATACATGACAACATACATATATACATACATACATGATAACATACATACATACATACATACAAACATACATACATACATGCAAACATACATACAAACATACATTCATGCAAACATACATACATGCAAACATACATACATACATGCAAATATATACATGCAAATATACATACACACATGCACATATATACATACATGCCAACATACATGCAAACATACATACACATATATACATACATACATACATGGCAACATACATACATACATACATACATGACAACATACATGCAAACATGCACACATGCAAACATACATACATATATATATATATATACATGCAAATATACATACAAACATGCACATATATACATACATGCCAACATACATGCAAACATACATGCACATATATACATACATACATACATGCATACATACATGACAACATACATACATACATACATACATGACAACATACATACATACATACATGCAAACATACATACATACAAACATACATTTATGCAAACATACATACATGCAAACATACATACAAACATACATACATACATGCAAATATATACATGCAAATATTCATACACACATGCACATATATACATACATGCCAACATGCATGCAAACATACATGCACATATATACATACATACATACATACATACATACATACATGCCAACATACATACATGACAACATACATACATGCAAACATACATACATGCAAACATACACACATGCAAACATACATACATACATGCAAATATATACATGCAAATATACATACAAACATGCACATATATACATGCCAACATCAATGCAAACATACATGCACATATATACATACATACATACATACATGACAACATACATACATACATACATGCCAACATACATACATGCCAAAAAAAATAAAATAATACGTTCATACTTACTTTCCTCCTGTCCGGCCTCCAGCGATGACGTTTCATCCATGTCGCCGCTGCAGCCTTTGATTGGCTGCAGAGGCGGTCACGTGGGATGAAGCGTCATCCTGACATGCGTGACCGCCACTACAGCCTGTGATTGGCTGCAGCGGCGAAAGGGATGAAACGTTATCGCTGGAGGCCGGACAGGAGGAAAGTAAGTACGAACGTATTATTTTTATTTTTTTATTACATTAAAATTGTATTTTCCATGCGCCGAGCATGTACTGTCAAGATTGCTGAAAGAGTTAGTGCAGCCCATCAACTCTATCAGCACCCTGGACAGTAGCATGCTCGGCGCACGGATGTGACAGGTTCGGTCCGAACTAGTTCGGTCCGAATCAAACTTTTTTGTGAAATTTGGCGAACTAGCCGAACCGAACTTTTGATAAGTTCGCTCATCTCTAATTGTGACCTTATTTAGCTCCCTATAATCAATGTAGAAACGTAAGGTGGAATCTTCCTTCTCAACAGAGAACAAAGGTGCTCCAATAGGAAATGTAGATGACTGGATAAAGCCGTTTTTTTTTTTATAAATTATCATCAAATATTCCTGTAAGACTTTCAGTTCTAGTTCAGAAAGAAAGTAAACATGACCAAAGGGAATTTTAACTCCGGGTAGTAGTTCTATTCTTTTTATCACAGACATCCTGAAATTCTTTGTATTGTGACGGTAATGAGTCTTTAACATAAAGTTCCAAAATTGATTTGCTCTCAGGTAGTAAAGAAATAGGTTTAGGCAGACAATTTAGCTGAAAATATTCAAAAGGAAAATTAATACAATGTGTTTCCCAATTGATGGATGAATTGTGAGTAGAAAACCAAGGAATTCCCAAAATAGCAAGAAACTTTGGAGAAGCAATCAGTTGGAAATCAATAACTTCTTTATGATCAGCCTTCATGAGAACTTGAAGCTGCACAGTTTCACGAGTATCAGACCCTGATGATAGGGGTGACCCTTCAACTGTTTCCATGTCTCCTGGTGCTGACTTTGAAATTGCAATATTAGGGTATGTCCACACGGAGTGTTTTCAGGCGTATTTCGGGGTGTTTACGCCTCTAAGTCTACGCCTTTATGTTAATGAAAAAATTTGGTCGATAAATTCAATATTTATTTGTGAAAAACACACAAATTTAGAGACAATTTGCAAAAATTAGCATTTTTCTAAATTCAAATGTATCTGCTTGTAAGACTGATACTTATACTACACAAAATAGTGACTAGTTAACATTTCCCATATGTCTACTTTATGTTTGCATCATTTTTTTAACTTTTATTTTTCTAGGACGTTGCAAGGCTTATAATTTTAGCAGCAATTTCTCATATTTTCAAGAAAATTTCAAAAGGCTATTTTTACAGGTACCAGTTTAGTTCTGAAGTGGCTTTGAGGGCCTTATATATTAGGAACCCCCGCAAATCACCCCATTTTAAAAACTGCACCCCCTAAAGTATTCAAAACAGCATTTAGAAAGTTTCTTAACCCTTTATGCATGTCACAGGAATTAAAGTAATGTGGAAGGGAAATTTGCAAGTTTCATTTTTTTTTTTGCAGAAATTCCATTTTAATCAATTTTTCCTGTAATACTGAAGCTTTTTACAAGAGAAACACAACTGAATATTTATTGCCCTGATTCTGTTTTTATAAATATCCCACATGTGGCCCTAGTGTGCTACGGGCCAGAAACAAAAGCCCCCAGAAGCAAAGGAGCACCTTAGTGGATTTTTTGGCCTTCCTTTTCTTACATCATATTTCAGGCACCATGTCAGGTTAGAAGAGGTCTTGTGGTGCAAAAACAAAGCAAACCCCCAAAAAGTGACTCCATTTGGGAAACTACACCCCTAGAGGAATTCATCTAGGGGTGTAGTGATTATTTTAACCACACAGGTATTTCATAGATTTCATTAGAATTGGGCAGTGAAAATGAAAAATATTATTTTTTTCCACTAAGATGTAGCTTTAGGCTGGGTTCACACGACCTATTTTCAGACGTAAACGAGTCGTTTTACGTCTGAAAATAGGGCTACAATACGTCGGCATCTGCCCATTCATTTGAATGGGTTTGCCGACGTACTGTGCAGACGACCTGTTATTTACGCGTCGTCGTTTGACAGCTGTCAAACGACGACGCGTAAAAATACAGCCTCGTCAAAAGAAGTGCAGGACACTTCTTTGGACGTTTTTGGAGCTGTTTTCTCATATACTCCAATGAAAACAGCTCCAAAAACGGACGTAAAAAACGCTGCGAAAACGGCGCGAAAAACGCCGCGAAAAATGCGAGTTGGTCAAAAAACGTCTGAAAAGCAGGGTCTGTTTCCCCTTGAAAACAGCTCTGGATTTTCAGACGTTTTTGGTCACTACGTGTGCACATACCCTAAGGTCAAAATGTTTCATTTTCTCATCAAATAAAGGAGAAAAAGCACCATAACATCTGCAAAGCAACTTATCCAGAGTACGGAAATACCCCATATGTGGTAATAAACCACTGTATGAATACACATCAGGGCTCAGAAGAGAAGGAGCACCATTTAGCTTTCTGAGTACAGATTTTGCTGAATTAATTTCTCGGCACCATGTCGCATTTGTAAAGCTCCTAAGGTACCAGTACAGTGGGAAACCCCAAAAGTGACTCCATTTGGGAAACTACATCCCTAGAGGAATTCAACTAGGGGTGTAGTGAGCATTTTGACCCCCCAGGGGTTTCATAGATTTCATTAGAATTGTGCAGTAAAAATTCAATTTTTTTTCCACTAAGATGTAGCTTTAGCTTTAATGTTTCATTTTCTCATCAAATAAAGGAGAAAAAGCAACCAAAACATTTGCAAAGCAACTTCTCCAGAGTACAAAAATACCCCAAATGTGATAATAAACCACTGTATGAATACACATCAGGGCTCAGAAGGGAAGGAGCACCATTTGGTGAGCAGTTTTTTGCTGGATTGGTTTTTCTGCACAATGTCGCATTTGCAAAGCCCCTTAGGTACTAGTACAGTGGAAACGCCCCAAAAGTGACTCCATTTGGCAAACTACACCTATTGAGGAATTCATCTAGGGGGTAGTGAGCATTTTGACCCCACAGGTGTCTTATAGATTTTATTACAAATGGGCAGTGAAAATGAAAAATTACATTATTTTCCAACAACACGTAGCATTAGTTAAAAAAATTTCATTTTCTCAACAAATAAAAGAGAAAAAGCACCATAACATTTGTAAAACAACTTCTGCAGAGTAGGGAAACACCCCACATGTGGCCATAAACTGCTATTTGGACACACAGCAAGGTTCTAAAGGGAAGGACCGCCATTTAGTATTTGGAGTGTAGATTTTACAATATTAGTTTTTTGACACTATGTTGCATTGAGCTATAGTACCAGTACAGTGGTACTCCAGAAAAATTACCCCATTTTGGAAACTAGATCCCTCAAAGAATTTATCTAGGGGTGTAGTGAGCATTTTGACCGCACAAGTGTTTTGCAAAAATGAGTAAAAAATAGATTTTGCTTGGTGTTTTAGTGGTATTTCAGTTTATAATGTGGGGGTATATGTAAGCTGGGCGGAGTACATCAGGGTATATGTAAACTGGGTGGAGTGCAACAGGTCATAATAGGATGATGTAATAATGGGGTGAATGAATAATCCATGGATTGGTGTGGTACGCTTTGAACCAATCCTTTATGCACAGGCCGGGATTATTGGGTATTATACAAAATATCTGCGCTCCAGTATTGCCTAATCTTTGACTTCTTCACTAGCCCTATAAGCCGCACAAGGCCCTAAAGTTTCCTCATCTCTGCTGCATCTACAGGGTCCACCTGTGGGGTCCAGCAAATGATGATGTGGGGTATTTAGTGAAATTCTACTGGACCTAAAAAATGAGTCTGGGCCGTCATTTAGCAAAGTTTTGCATCATTGCATTTTGAGAGTCATAACGTGTTATTTTTCCATTGACGGAGCTGTGTGAGGGCTTGGTTTTTGTGGAACGAGCTGTAATTTTTATTGGTTCCACTTTGGGGTACATGCGATTTTTTTTTTTATCGCTATTTATTCAATTTTTTGTGAGATGAGGAAACCAAAAAAGAGCCATTCTAGCACGTTCTTTTAAAAATTTTTTTACAGTGTTCACCGTGCAGTATAAACAACATGTTAACTTTATTCTGCGGGGCGATACGATTACAGCGACACCAAATTTATATTGTTTTTTTACGTTTCACTACGTTCCCACAATAAAAAATACTCTTTTCTAAAAAAAAAATCATGTTTTAGTTTCGCCATTTTCTGACAGCCATGACTTTTTTATTTTTTAGTTGATATCGCTACAGGAGGGCTTGTTCTATGTGTGAGGAACTGTAGTTTCTATTGGTACCATTTTGCGTTACTTGCAACTTTTTGATCACTTTTTATTACATTTTTTTTGAGACAAGATGACCAAAAAATAAAATGCTGTCATTGTTTTTTATTAAAAAATGTGACGGTGTTCACCGTGCGGTAAAAATAATTTGAGATTTTTATAGATCAGGCCGTTCCGAATGCGGCGATACCTATTATGTATAGTTTTTTTTTCATGTTTTCATTTTTTTTCTAATAATAAAGGAGTTGATTGCTGTTTTTATTAGTTAAAACTTTTATTTATTTATTTTTCTTTCACATTTTTTTTTACATTTTTCACTTTTTCTTTTACACTGACCTGGGGACTTGAAGATCTGTTCTTCTGATCCCCGGTACGATACACTGAACTACTTATGTAGTGCAGTGTATCGTAACTGTCATTCATCATCTGACAGTTAGCCTATTAGGTCCTGCCTCGGACAGGACCTAATAGGCTTCAGTACCTGGGCAACCAGGAAGCCTAGCAACGGCTTCCTGGTTGCCATAGCAATCATCGCCACCCGCGATCCATCGCGGGGGGCCCGGGGGGCTACAGATGGAGCTCCCTCCCTCTGTCAGCCACTTCAATGCGGCGGACGCCATTGACTGCCGCATTGAAGGGGTTAAATGGCTGCGATCGGCGGTAACAGCCATCACAGCCATTGCAGCAGGATGTCAGCTGTGTATAACAGCTGACAGCCGCTGAAGATAAAGCGTGCACAGCTCCTGTGCTCGCTTTATCTATAGGGCGTGACTGTATGCCCGAGTGCGGGATCGCACTTTGTATTTGGACATACAGTCACGCCCAAAAGCGGGAAGGGGTTAAGATCAGTAACAGCGATTGTCCGACAGATTTTATTTGAGCAAAAAAAGCATAGTGCCCTGAACCCCCACAATCAATCCAAAGACTATCTGTACATTGTCTCTCTTGTTCTGCTGTAGAAAAGGGCTTTAATAACATCTAATGTTAATAAATAAATAACATCTATATGCATATGTTCAGATACAAATTTTGTATTTTGCGGGGCCTTTAGTGTTGATTGACCAAAGGAGAAGGCAGGATTATTTCCAAATGCTCCTTCTCCTTTTAGTAAGTCTCAATTAATTCAATTGCACCAATTAAATACTCCAAATTATTTGTGGTTCCACTCTAGAAAATTCATCCTTCATTTGTTTTGAAAGCCCTTACCGAAATTGGCTCTTCTGGGACGCTAGATTCCATGTGGTATCAGCAAAATTCTGCTGTGTGCGTTTTCCTTGACAAGTAGTATGCACTTTAGCTTCAATTGTGGCACAATGATTAGGATCATCAAAAACTTGATTCATACCAGTGATAAAGTAATCCAAATTATTCAGAAGAGTGCAATTATTTTCTACATAAGGACGAGCCCACGCAAGAGCTTTATCTTTCAGAAGATTGATTATAAACAATACCTTTCTTCTTTCACTGGTAAATGGATCATTGAAAATATATTTATATGATAATTGAAAATATATGCGGCATTGATTAAGGAAACCTCAGTAATGGTGACGATCAAAACCTTGATGGTGGTGGAATGCACAAATTCTTGTATTTTTATGTTGCTTTATAGTTGACAAAGAACTTATTCCAGCGGACTCTATATTGGTGTCAGACTATTCTGTCAAGGTCTGTTGCAGATTCGGATCAGAGTGGGTGAAAAAATCTTGAAGGTTGGTCATAATAGCAAGGGTAGTCAAGTAACAGTCGGTACCCACATAAGCAGCAATGGTTTGTAGCGTAAGGCAAAGACGTGGTAAGGAGGTAATCCAAGTTTGGTACATAGATAAGCAGCAAAAGTTTTTGTAGAGTAAAGCAGAAATTAACTACACTTAGTGACAGGAAGCTCACTAGTCTGGCATGGAAAAAGTGTAAAGGCCAGGCTTATATAGGAAGCTAAACATGTGAGGCTAATTAGATAATCAAGGCAAGAGATCTTTAAAGACAAGAATCAAGATAACCCAGATAATGGATTCAGCATTGGAGCTGTCCAACAGCACCAGTAGCTCAATGAGAGAAGCTACTGCCAGGGACACAAATGTTTCCTAGGTTTACATTCTGACAATTACATTCTTTAGATTTTTTTTAAAATGAATCTGTATATTTTAGTTCACATAATCAAACGTGCTTGCAATCTTCATGACACTAATAGACTAGAACTTTCTGATTTGTGTGTCAATGAAAACAAAAATATCAGTATACTTAAAGAGATAAAGTTTTAGGTAAGAGATGATTATGTGAAATTGCAATAGTGCTACAAATATTAGTTAGTCAAGTACCTTTTAAAGGGGTTTTTCATGACAGACATTTATGGCATATCCACAGGTCCCACCTCTTGGACCCACACCTTTCTCCCGAACAATGGGCCTACAACCATATCCCACATGGTGAGGCGGCACAACAGCACAGGTTTCCGTAACTCCCATTCACTTATGTGGGAGTTACAGAAGCAGCGTAGCTCAGTACGCTTAGCAGTTTCCAAAAGACCTGTCCTGCTGTGCACTAATGCTCTGACTGGATAAGGCTAGCAGATGCCTCACCAAGCAGGACAGGGTTGAGGGACCACTGTTCGGGAGATAGGTATAGGTCCCAGTGGTGGGACCAGCATCTATCAGACAATCATGGCATAACCTGTGGATATGCCATAAATGCTAGTCATGATACAACCCCTTTAACTATTCATAGAAGCAATAGTTAAAAACTATCAATACTTTTAAATAAATTTGAAAATTACTTAATTTCAAGCTTAGAATTCAAGTTTTGTTATTTTTCCTTTCACCATTTTGAATTTCATTAATTGATATGGTTAAATAATGAGCTTTAATATAGACATTAACTAAAATTATTATCAGCACAACAAGTAGGAGATAAGACAACTCTAATACTGCTTATCTCTGGGGGAAAAAAAATATTGAAACATGAAAATCAATCCTGTCAGAACATTGACTCCCCAGACATCATCCTCTGGTCAATGATCTATTAGACCGCATATTCATAAGATTGTTGGTAGAATCTTTGAAATCAGATGAATATATTAACAAAACTTTAAAGTTTATTGCAATCTTTAGTGTGCATGTATAGACTTAGCATAGCCAAGGTTGTTATTTGGCACTCAGTGTAATATGATGATGTCATAATGTGTTGTAGTTCTACATAGATATAGAGGTAAAGCTGAAAAATGATCTTACCTAAGAGACTTTTATAGATCATACAGGAGCGATTTCCCCGAAGATGACAAATTGAGATCTAATACATCTGAATAGACAATCATAATGGTAACATCAGAAAGGCAAATTTTGCATAATCTACCACCTTTTAAAAGTTATAAATAATGTGTGTCTCTAATATATTCTCTTGGGAGTTTTAAGTTAAGAGCTGGAGTGGAAGCAAAATGATACATAATAGCACCCACCATCTGTTTGTATATCATGCTCTGGAGTTCCTTTATGTATATGGTATTCACTTCCCTGAAATCCAGCATCCTGTCTATTTCTGATCAGATATAATATTGAATTTTAGATTTTACTATGCTTTCTCTTCCTCTGTTCTATGCAATCAATTTAATCATGCCTTAGTACATCATCAAATGAGCAGCTATAGCCAATACCAACTCTGCCTACTGGTAGGACACTGAAATTATCCTTCCCTTAAAATTCCCCTAAATAAACTGAGAGATTATAAGTATAGAGATATGCACACTGAACTGTGATCTACCTCATTATAACTGTATAATCATCAGTAGGAACTGTGATAGAAGTTTGTGTCGTCTAATTGACGAGGATCACAATACACATTAATTATAGAAAATAGCCCTCACAGATTTCAATATATACAGTGCATTCGAAAAGTCTTTAGACTCTTTCACTTTTTTCACATTTTGATATGTTGAGGTCTGGTGCTGAAAGAAAAAAAAAATCAAGTTGTTCCCAATCATTCTGCATTTAATACCCCATAATGACAAAGTAAAAACAGAATTTTAGAAATTTTTGCAAATTTGTTTAAAATTCTAAAATCAAATTTCTCATGGACATAAGTATTCAGACCCTTTGCTATGACACTTGAACTTCAGCTCTGGGGGCCTCCCAATTCTCTAGATCATTTTTTAAATGTTTCTAAACCTTGATTAAAGTCCACCTGTGGTAAATTCATTTGATAGGACATGATTTGGAAAGACACATTGCTGTCTATATAATGTCTTATAGCTGACAATGCATATCAGAGCAAAAACCAAGTCATGAGGAGGAACGAACTGCCTGTAGAGCTCAGGGTCAGGATTGTGTAGAGGCACAGATCTGGAGAAGGGTACAAAAAAATTATTCTACACTGAAAGATCCCAAAAGCACAGTGGCCTCCATTATTCTTAAATAGAAGATGTTTGAAACAACCAGGACCCTTCCTAGAGCTGGCAGCCCCACCAAACTAAATAATCGGGGGAGTAGGGCCTTGATAAGAGAAGTGACCTAGAATCCAATGGTCACTCTGGCTGAGCTCCAAAGATCCTGTGTGCTGATGGGAGAAACTTTCAGAAAGTTAACCACCCCTTCAGCAGTCCACCAATCTGGGCTTTATGGCAAAGTGGTCAGAAAGAAGCCTCTCCTCAGTAAAAGACACATGAAAGCCCACCTGGAATTTGCAAAAAAAAGCACCTAAAGGAATCTCAGATTTTGAGAAACAGGATTCTTTGGTCTGATGAAACCAAGATTTAACTTTTTGGCCACAATTGTAAGTGTCATGTCGGGAGGAAACCGGGCACTTCTCATCACCTGCCCGATACCATCCCTACAGTGAAGCATGGTGGTGGCAGAATCATCCTGAGGGGGTGTGTTTCAGCGGCTGAAACTGGACAGGGTTAAGGGAAAGATGAATGGAGCAAAGTTCAGAGATATTCTTAATGAAAACCTGATCGAGAGCACTCTGGACCTCAGACTGAGCTGAAGGGTTATATTCCAACCAGACAATTACCCTAAGCAAACAACAAAGGCAACACAGGAGTGGTGTTTGGGACAACTCTGTGAATGTCCTTGAGCGGCCCAGTCAGAGCCCTGACTTGAACCCAGTAGTGCATCTCTGGAGAGATCTTAAAATGGCTGTCCACCAACTGTCCCCATCCAACCTGACCAGAGCTTGAGAGGATCTGCAGAGAAGAATGGCAGAAAATCCCCAAATCCAGATGTTCAAACCTTGTGGCTTCATACGCAAGAAGACTGGAGGCTGTTATCACTGCCAAAGGTGCTTCAACTGAGTACTGAGTTAAGAGTCTAAATACTTATTTCAATGGAATATTTTAGTTTTTCCTTTTCGATAAAGTAGTACAGATTACTAACATTCTGCTTTCACTTTGTCATTATGAGGTATTGAGGGGAGAATGATGGGGAAAAACTAGATTTTTTTTTTGTTTATTTTAGCAAAAGGCCCCAACATACCAAAATGTAAAAAAACAAAAGAAAGGGTCTGAAGAGTTTCTAAATGCATTGTAGCTGTTATATCTTTCTAATATTTGGGCTAAACCTTTTATTTTTCAGTTTTACCAAACTCCAAATATATACCTTAAATTTACTTATTTCACTGTATATCCCTATTGTCACGGACACAGGGTATGTGGACCCACTAGGCCGCTCCGCCGTAGCGGGGAGGCAGCTGACCCTGTCACAGTCTATACGGAAGTCAATGGCAGACAGTAATGCTTGGGTACCTGAAACAGTCCAGGCGGTGGCTGTGGCTCCAGCACGGATGGAGGCTGGTGCGGCAGGTGGCGCCAGACGTGGCGGGCAGTATCCGATGAAGCAGAAGACACTTGACGTGGCAAAAGACACTTGACGTGGCAGAAGACACTTGATGTGGCAGAAGACACTTGAGGTGGCAGACGACACTTGACGTGGCAGACGACACTGGACGTGGCAGAAGACACTTGACGTGGCAGACGACACTTGACGTGGCAGACGACACTGGACGTGGCAGAAGACACTATTCCAATGCTGGTAGGCACAGGAACTGGAACAATACGGAATACAGGAACGGTAACAGGGCACGGGTAACAGCTGGAACGGGAGACACTAAGGGACCATTGCGAGACAGACTGGGAAAGACTAACAATGCTCAGGCATCGAACTAGGCGGCTGGACCCCTCTTATAGCTCAGGGTACTCACGGGTCAAAGGTCGTTCAAGATGTCCGGTGCGCGCGCTGCCCCTTTAAGAGCGGGCTCCGGCGGAGGTGAGTGGATGCAAGCGCTGGCGTCTCCTGAGGCGGAGGCTGGGGCCAGCGCTTGCCGACTCGTGGCTACGGCTGTCAGCGGGAGGCTGAAGCTGACAGCCCGCAACCACGGACATTACACCTATCTTTTGTAGCAAACATCAGCTCAAAATCAACATTAATTTTAGTGCATGTAAGTGCTTATTATAAAGCTGAAAATACTATAACAGGTTTTATACAGTACATATACAATGTAGCTTGAGAGATTGTCATCAAGTTAATTTTATCTAAAATAGCTTAAGAGTTCAGGTAGAAAATAAATATTCAGAATCATTAGAAATTATAGCATAAATTAGAATTATCTACACACAATTCCTTTCTGATATATAAAGATCACACTCTCTACCTCCACTGTCTATTGCTCATGGACAAACATTTAAAGGATTACATTATAACAAATGCATTCAAATTAATGCTCTAACAGAAGATCAGCTAAAGACTTTCAGAAAAAAAGTTTCCCATTTGCAAAATATGCCAATACCATATGATAATGGCATTGACCTAGATAGTACCTAATAGTGAATGCAAAAGAACATACTCAATTTCTTTTGTACCCACTTTTAATTGCTATCCACAAAGGTCAATTCTATTAACTGGAGGCATTGACAGTGTGTATATCTAACTTCTTTGCCTCAGCACATAATGTATTTTTCTAAACATGCTGCATTGATATTTTTATTGAACTGAAACAAACGGTAATGGGCTTGGTAACATGGAATTTGCAAAATAAGGTATCACTGAGTTTGCAAGAACATGTTTGCCTTTCTATTTAACTGCATACTGAAATAAAAAAGATACAAGGTTACAAAATTTTTTATTAAAGGCAGTTAATGTAAAGGCAAATGCAATATATATTTATATAATTTTATACTTTTAATTACTTGATTGATGAAAAATTATATAACACATATATATATATATATATATATATATATATATATATATATATATATATATATATATATATATATATATATATATATACATATATATATGTATATATATATATATATATATATATATATATATATATATATGTATATATATTTTTAGGATCTGTGCGTATCAGAGGCTGCGGTTGGTAATGAAATATGTCGATACCATTCAGGTTTAAAGTCCAAACTTGTCTTCATTGCAGTCCAAAATAAACAAGTGCTTGATCCAGCATGCAAGATTTATAGCATATAAACAGAATAAACACCCTGCTCGTCTGTGTACTAAATACACAGCAGGTTTCCTCACCTATAGTAAAGAATGGGTACTCTGTTCCTTGGATCAGACCTTCCACACTATCCTACTTTACGTCACAATGTTACGTCACCGGATTATCACCAGATAATCCATTGGAGGTATGCCACTGCACCCAGTGCAGAAGGTCCTGATGTTTGTTTCACCACCCACACCCGTTCAATGACCTTTGAGACAATTTTCTAACCCATAGTTTCTCAAATGAGAAGTGGATTATTTTTCTGCAAAGTCTAAGGAATCCCACCGTTCTTTACCATCAACTCACGCAAAAAAGGTAAGACTTCCCAGTCAATGTCAGGTCAATGTCTTCAGAGATGTCACCGATTCTCAGTTGGCATGCTGCTGGGAAGGTCTGGTGTGTCATGGGAGACTAAATCAGGAATGGGGCTGAGGACTGTTACCAGGAGAACGGTCAGGATGCAACTAGTCAGTGGGGTAAGTGAAGACAAGATATGAAAACAGGCCAAGAGTCAAACCAGGAGATCAAACACAAGTACTAAGTGACAAATACAAAGGAGCGAGACTTGAGCAGAATCCATTAAAAAGTTAGAGCCAGGATCAGAGTAAATGCTAGCTATGGAAGTACCTTGATTTACAGGCAGAAATGTCAGGACACTATTTTTTTAACCCCTTCCTGACATTTGAGGTATCCATACGCCAAAGTCGGGTAGAGGAAGTATTGAGCTGGCTCACGGAGTGAACTCGCACCATACGATACCGGTGTCGGCAGTATGTTACAGCCGACACTTCAGAGTAACGAGCAGCATCGCGCTCGAGCGCGATCCCGCTAGTTTAACTTGTTAAATGCTGCGGTCAATAGCGACCGCAGCATTTAAATAGTTAGAAAGAGGGGGGCGACCCCCTCTAACAGCTCATCGTGCCACACACAACACAGTCGCGGGGGGGCAATGGTTGCTATGGCTGCCTGGGGGCTTATTGAAGGCCCCCAGGTCCGCCATCTTTGTGCACCTATTAAGCCCTGCCTCCGGAAGGGCTTAATAGATGCCTGTCAGAATCACGATATACTGCAATACATTAGTCGCTGGTTGAAGTCTCCTCGGGGGACTAATAAAAAAGTAAAAATGAGTTAAATAAAGTTTTTTTTATTTGTGTAAAAAAATAAATAAATATTAAAAGTTAAAAAAAAAAAAACTTTTCCCATTTTGCCCTTAGAGCATAGTAAAAAAAAAAAAAAAATACATAATTGGTATCGCCGCATCCGTAAAAGTCTGAACTATTACAATATATCATGTATTAACCCGCACGGTGAACACCGTAAAAAAAAAAAATTGTAAACGCCAGAATCTCTATTTTTTGGTCACCTAATCTCCCACAAAAAATGAAATAAAAAGTGATCAAACCATCGCATGTACACCAAAATGGTATTATTAAAAACTGCAGCTTATCCCACAAAAAGTAAGCCCTCATACCACTTAATCGTCGGAAAAATAAAAAAGTTATGGCTCTCGGAATTTGGTGAAACAAAAGAAATTTTCTTTCTTATACTTATAAAATATAAGTAAAAATATACGTAAAATATAGAAAAAACTATATATATTTGGTATTGGCGTAATTGTATTGACCCACAGAATAAAGTTAACGTGTTGTTTTAATTGCACAGTGAATTCCGTAAAAACGGTGCGCAAAAAAACATGGAGAAATCGCTGTTTTTTTCATTTTCTACCCCACAAATATTTTATTTCCCGTTTTGTAGTACATTATATGGCAAAATAAATGGTGCTACGAAAAACTGCAACTCGTCCTGCAAAAATCAAGCCCTCATAGTACTATATTGACAGAAAAATAAAGACGTTATGGCTTTTGGAAGGTGGGGAGGAAAAAACGAAAATGAAAATCTGAAAAAGGGCTGCGGCAGGAAGGGGTTAGCTCATTGCCTGCCAAGGACATATCTCATACATCCTTGCATGGTGGCACTTTAGTAGCCAAATATTTATCTGATGTGACCTGGGATCTAGGCCTAGTTTTAAAGCTAAGATTCTTGGTTTTGAAGCAAGACCTAGATCACAGTTCAAGCTGCATACTAACCGGAGCAAGAGCAGGTTGACGTAAGAGCTGTATATACTTGCAACTCTCACTTTAACCTGTGCTTTTAAAAGGCTATAGCTTAGGTTAAGTCATTTTTTAGAGCAGGTTGGGAGCTGCATATATTTTTAGCGGATATGCTGGCAGTGCGCCAGGAGAGAAAGAGAATATGTGATCCTCCCCCTGTCCCTGCATGGCTATAGATGACACCAGGGGCAGGGGTAACAGGTACCTTTGTTCATGTTATCACCCACCTTTATCAATCAGAAAGCAAACCTGTTCTCTGATCGTTACATATAGGGTCTTTATTTTTCTCCAGAAAAAGGGTGGGAAGATGAGCAGTAGCTCATCTAATCACCCATCTGTGCACAACTAGGCTGTTTATTGACTTCACGACCCAGTCATTTACGAGTGTAGCATCAAATAAGTCGCGCCAAGAGTTTGTACCACACGCACACACAAACATCAATAAAATTTATACATTTTACACTGTTTCTATCCTGTCGGTACCCGATCTTTTCATGTAAGATTCGCTGACCGCTTTGCTAGCAATACCCGTTACATGCTAAAGTCATAGCAATAATGATTATCACTAGATATGAATGTCTAATATGTTTCTAAAGGATGGAAAAAAATTCCATCTGTCAGAAAATACATTTTCACCCACTGATTGTTGCTGTAAACAATTGTTTCCAACTAGTTCCACCAAAAAAACAGCATTAGTTAATGCATTAGATTACTGTAAGTTTAGGAATTTGCTATTGTTAATTAAGGTTTGGCTATATTAACACATTGCGGTCAACTTGTGTTGTTTGCCAAAATATTTGCAAAATCGTGACAAAATAGAGCAGTTTTGTTCAATTTTTTTTTAAATGGTGCCAAAAATGTGCTTTTACCGCACTTGCGAACGTAGACATGTGTGGTATGTATGAACTCCTCACATCTTACAGTTTTTTGCAGAGTATATTTTGTTTGCATAAGAGGTCTGCTTGAGTACGCATTTTAGTCGCAAAGTAAAATTTTCATGCAATTTTTGCTTATAATGCAAAGTTTCGTGAAAGTGGTTGTATAAATTATTAAGTTGTATTTTTATACAGGATATGCTATGCGCTTTTAATTTTTTTTTTATAGATTTTGGTAGCATAGTAGCTGATGCAGTATATATTTTTAACCCATTTGTGGATAATGGCCAGATATTACATGGCCTCTGTTCCAGCGTATTTGAGAGCCCAAGCTTCTGTTGATGTAGAGGTTTGTGGTATATTTGAACTTTGCACACTATTATTCTATTATTTTTGCATTGTTTTTCAGTATAAACCCATGCTTGTATGTGAGTTTTAGGTGCAAATGTATGTCTTAATGCATTTTTTTTACTTTTAAATAATTCCTGTTTTTCATTTTCCAGCTTAAAACCAGATTTTTGGTCTCTTCAATTCTGGTGATGTTACAGTATGAAGATCTGTGCATGTAGACACATGTCTAAGTGCAGTGTTTAAAAACTATACATCTTGAACTTTTATTTTTAGAATCTGTGGAGCATCTAATTTTCTGCTTGAGTCACAGTTGTAGCCCCGAAACTCAAGTTTTATGCATTTTTTTTTTTAAATGAAAAATTACACTGACATATAATTTTATGAATGTGCCTGTGTGCATAAAGTGCTAGGTGACTACTTTCAGAATATATAAAGGTAAGGTTATATGTATGATTTTTTATTTTGTAATTTAGATTTTATTTGTACATGTCAAAAGTGTTAAAATTGTCCTGGCTACCAGAGGGACAAACTTTCTCAAAACCGGAGCAAATTAAAGGTTTAAATTGGCTGCTGGATTGCTGTCATAAGCATGCACCAGTTGCAAGGCAATGCCTCCAGGAGCGGAAAGCAGAGGAGCCACCACTGTAACATGGGATTACTCAAGTGGTTCCCCTTTAAGAAAAACACAATCACTGACCAAATAAATGTTGAACAGATTGTTTTACTAAACACAACTGACAACACAGCGGCATAATCTTCGGTTACTTTCTCTTTATGAGGCATAGTAAGTTTACATGGTTACAACACAAAACAGTGTCACAGTCTCTTAAACCTTGTAAAAATGCTCAACCAGATGAATCTTTAACCAATGAAGATATATCCCTCTCACTCTACAGGTCTCTGCGTGTCTCCTGAGACCAAATCCAGGTTGCGTTACTCCACAAAGCCTCGCAAATATCACATGTCTATTCATCACATGTCAGTTTAAATTTGACTGTGCAATTTCTGAAAGTCATTCTCACTCTGTCTGTGCACTTTCTCAACCCTTCTAGACCATATCCTCTAGGGGTCTGCCCCTTCTTCTGGCACTGTCTTTACATCTCAAGGGTTGCCGTCTACAAGGAATTGGACTCTCACCCACGGTTCTCTGCCTCTCAAGGATTCCACCTTCTTCGCCACTGCTTAGTGTCCTTCTGCCACTGCTCCCTGACCCTCAAGAGGTATGTATATTGGGGACACTGGCTCTTAACGTATCTCTGCCTGTCACACCTCACAGGCACTTCCACCAGAAAACATCCAGATCCTGGATTATGTCTTCTACTACACTCACAGTCAACATGGATCCACTGTAGCCTTGTTTCTAGGGCAATGACTTTCAAGGGCTACCACACACTACCTCTCCCTCTAACTATTCCAGCAGTCCAACTTTCCCAAGGCTGCAATCACCAGGCCACGTCTTTGGCCTACAGGGCAACTAGTCCTCATTGTAGCATTCTCACAGGCCCACCATTACAGGGATCCCTCTAGTCTCCTCACTAGACCCCTCTACAGCCTCCCCAAGGTTTGAGACAGTACTCCTCACCCACCCACTGGTTTCCACACCGACTAAATTGCCCCAGCAGACCACCCAGAGCCAAATCTCTTCTTATATGGGCTCCCCTCTCCCCTCACCTATCAGCATGGTGGCACAGCACATCAACGTCACCATGCACAGTCTCTTTCCAGCACCATGCTCTTTCCCGGCCTACCAGTTCTCCATACCTCCTCTGTCACTGTCCCCCAGAAGCCTCTCATTTGTTTCTACAGTGACAGCACCGCGTCTCTAACAGAGCCGCATAACACAGCGGCCTGCCTCCAAGAATACAAAAATGAAAAAAAAAATCACAATAACATTACATGAAATGTCTTCATAGTATCTCAGCTATCTGTAGTCCTTTTTCTAAAGCGACATGCAACTTTTTCAATAGGATACTAGTACAATCTATAGGCTATAAATGGGATGACTTTGTTCACCCTCCTTAGACGACCACCAGCATCACTGGCTCACAGGATTGTAAGTTACCATTGTTTTCCTCTGGAGAGGGAGTCCTGCATAGGTTTTTAACTCAAATTAGCAAAGAGGATAAGACCAGTTATAAAATTCATAGAATTTATAATCATGACAATGACATGGCTAGATATAAAGATTTCTGTTTAAAAAAATGTATAAAAATGTATTGCTTCAAATTTTTCTTTTGTCTGAAATCCTCCATTTGCAGCAATTACAGCCTTGCAGACCTTGGGCATTCTAGCTGCCAATTTGATGAATTAATCTGTAGAAATTTCACCTCATGCTTCTAAAAGCACTTCCCATAGTTGGATTATCTTGCTGGGCAGGTTTTTTTTAATAAAACTCTGGTCAAGTTTACATAATAATAGAAATGAGATCTGGTGATTGCACTGCTCAATCATTTAATAATATATTATCATCTGTCTGCTTCTTTCCTAAATATGTCTTGCATAAGTTGAAGCAGTGATTTGGGCCATTGCCCTGTTGTAAGATGAAGTTGGTTCCAGATAATACTATAAGGCATTGCAAAATGGAGTGATAGCCTCCCTTAAGGCGCTGCTTCTGCATTTGGGCAGTTGATAGGGAACCCTGTAACATCATCAATAACATCACAGGGATTCCCTGTCAGAGGAGGCTTAAAGCAAAGCAGATACTCTAGGGGACTGTTCACATCAGCGTCACCCTTTCGTTCATGGGTTCTGTTAGTACTTTCCATCGGAGGAAGCCATTAACCGAAAGGCAAATGGAAACCATAGCTTCCATTTGAATTACCATTGATTTCAATGGTAATGCTTCCATTGGAATTGGTTTCCATTTGTTTCTGTTCCGTAAGGTTTCAGTTTTTTTAGCAGAAACAATAGTGTAGTCGACTACGCTATTGTTTCCGCTAAAAAACCCAGAAACCTATGGAATCCATTTGCAACGGAAGCATTACCATTGAAATCAATGGTAATGCAACAGGAACCTATGGTTTCAGTTTGCCTCTCCGATCATGGGTTCCCTGATGGAAAGATCTGACGGAACTCATGAACGGAAAGGTGATGCTTATGTGCTGAGATGTGGTCTGCATCTACTCTGAGTGTCTGTGTATACGATCGCTGGTAACAGTGATCTAATGGGCTGTTATCATTGATTTGTTACAGTGATCTGTTTATGGGAACAGCAGGGAATACATGGAGCATGTGCTTCCAGCTAATCTGTTCCTACATAGTAAAATTAAATAAATATAAATAACTAAATATAGAAAAAAAATTAAAAAAGGAGAACATTAGGGAAAATAATAAAACAATAAAAAAAAATATATATTTTTTTAATCCCTTAATGACCAGCCTATTTTAGACATTAATGACCAAGCCATTTTTTTAAAGTTTTTCCATCGTCGCATTCCAAGAGCTATAACTTTTTTATTTTTGCGTCAACATAGCTGTATAAGGTCTTGTTTTTTGCGGGACAAGTTGTATTTTTTAATAGCACCATTTTGAGGTACATATTATTTATTGGTTAACTTTTATTAACTTTTTTTGGTGGGGAGATAGAAAAAAATCTGACATTTCGCCACACTTTTTTGCGTCCTAAATCTACGCCGTTTACCGTGTAGTATAAATAACACAATAAGTTTATTCAGCGGGTTATTACGATTGCAACGATACCAAATTTGTATAGTTTTTGTATGTTTTACTACTTTTACACAGTTAAAACACTTTTTTTTTCAAAATTATTTGTTTTTGTGTCTCCATATTTGAAGAGCTGTAACGTTTTTATTTTTTCGCCGATGCAGTTGTATGAGGGCTTTTTTTTGCGGGAAGACATAGTTTTTATTGGTACCATTTTGGAGTAGATGCAACTTTTTGATCACTTTTTAATCACATGTTTTTAAAGTCAGGATTCACAGAAAACAGCAATTTTTCCGTCGTTTTTTTTTTTTTTTTTTTACGGTGTTCCCCATGCGGGTTAAGTAATGTAATAGCTTTATAGTTGGGGTCGTTACGGACGCGGCAATACCAAATATGTGTAACTTTTTAACTTTATTTTGTTTTTTTAATAGTAAAGCAGTTTGTAAGGGGAAAAAGTGGGTTTTTCATTTTTTTTCCGTTGCGGGGTTCACCCGACGGAAACCTCAGATGGAACTCCGGAACGGAAGCGAACGGTGATGTGAACAGGCCCTAATACAAACGTTTTGTATTTTTTTAAGCTGGTTCACAAAAAAAAATAATTCCAAATTCTACTGGACCAATTGCCTATTTAGAGACAGGCAGCAGCTCCAGGAGCGACATCATAAGGGTAGGCACACACTAGGCGGATATGCTGAGTAAAACTACACAGCTTATCCGCCCGGTAGCTGCAGGGAATTCTGCCAGCAAAACCGCACCAAATAGTGGTGCAGGTTTCGGGAGGCTTGTCCGCTGCGGGAATCCTCCAGGGAAAAAAAAGTTTAGACTTACCCCGGCCGTAGTCCTGGTGACGCATCTCTCTCTTCTGAACGTAGCCCCGCCTCCTGGGATGATGCTGTAGACCATGTGACCGCTGCAGCAGTCACATGAGATGAAACGTCATGACAGGAGGCCGGGCTGCTCCAAGAATAGAGGATCGTGTCACTAGGACTACGGCCGGGGCAAGTCTAAAAATTTTTATAAATGTAAAAAAGTGCCTTTTTTTTTTTTTCTCGTGTGATTTTTGCGGCAGAACCGCAGCATTTCCGCAACAGAGGAGCAGCGATTCCACAGAATAAATTGACATGCTGCGGCTTAAAAAGCCACACTGCAGGTCCATTTTCTTTGCAGCGTATGGATGAGATTTGTTTAAATCTCATCCACTCGGCTGCGACTGTAATACGCTGCGGATTGTCCACAATAAAATGTGTTGCATAAAATCCGCAGCGTTCATGCCTAGTGTGTTCCTACCCTAAGGCCGGATTTACACAAGCATGTGCTTTTTGCGTGCGCAAAAACGTGGCGTTCTGCGCATGTAAAAGGTCCATAACAGCTTCGTGTGTCAGCAGCGTATAATGCGTGGCTGCGTGATTTTCGCGCAGCCACCATCATTATGACACTCTGTTTGTATGTTTGTAGCACGTGGTGCTTTTCTGTTTTCATTCATAGTTTATACTGCTGCGGAAGTGCTGGGCGTGATTTTCACGCACCCATTGACTTCAATGGGTGCGTGATGCGCGAACAATGCACAAATATAGGACATGTCGTGAGTTTTACGCAGCGGACACACGCTGCGTGAAAATCACTGACAGTGTGCACGGCCCCATAGAGTAACATAGGTCCGTGCGAGGCGCGTGAAAATCACGCACGTTGCACGAATGTATTACACGTTCGTCTGAATAAGCCCTAACAATAAGGCCCAGTTAACAGAGTTTTTGGGCCTTGATATTGACTCGGACACTGAGTCAGAATCAGCACCAAAAAACTTCCAAAACCGCCTCCCATTGATTTAATCTGAAATCACTGGGAGCCAGTCGCGGAAAAAAGAAAAAGCAGCACGTCCTTTCTTGCCGGGGTTCCGCCTCTGACCTCCCATCGAAATCAATGGGAGGCAGAAAATGCATTTTTCCCTGCGTTTTTTTGTCTGCTGTCCTCAATCGCCGCCGGCAAAAAAAGCGGCAAGATAGTGTGGGCAGGTCAAAATCTGCCTCAAAATTCGGTGCGCGGTTCCAGGCGGTCGCGGGTGCGCATGCGCGGGAGTTTGCGGGTGCGCGCTATCGGTCGCACGGGCGGCAGTGTTTGATGGCCCCCATGACGACCCCCATGCTACCCAGGGCCGCCATCAGGGGGGGTATTATGGGTACTGATGTGAGAGGCCCGGCCAAACCTAATTGAAAGGGGGGCCCGCAGCTCACGACATTCTTTTGGTGAAAAAAACAAGCCCCATTGCAGGGGCCTGTTTTTTTTCTACAAAAGGCAAGTTGCGGCAGTTGCCGGGCCCCCCTTTCAATTAGGTTTGGCCGGGCCTCTCACATCAGTACCCATAATACCCCCCCTGATGGCGGCCCTGGGTACCATGATATAGTGCTGGACGGAGTACCGTTAACAGGCGGTGCCACGGTAGGGGGGCCCAGAAAATTTAGCTGTAGGGGGCCCTAAATTCCTGATGGCGGCCCTGCCTGTCCGTTTAAAACGGACAGGCATCTGCTAGGTCATGCCTGCGGCATGATCTAGCAGGCATTCATTACTGGCAGACCTGGGGGCCTTTAATAGGTGTCGGTGGGAGAGAGAGGGAGCTCCCTTCCTCTCTCCAAAATGACTCAGATGCGATGCTCGCTATTGAGCACCGCATCTGAGCGGTTAAACGGGTGAGATCGATACTAATATGGATCTCACCCGGCAGAGCAGGGACGCCCCCAGCCCTCAGCTACCTCTGGCAGCTGAGAGCAGGGAGATTTTACAGCTCCCTGCTCTGTTTACTTATTCCGATGCCGCGACGTAAAAAGTCTATGGCATCGGAATAAGGCCCGTTAGTGACCGACGTTAAAAGACTATGGGTCGGTCACTAACGGGTTAAAAGCTCCCCTCCCCCAAAAAACACACATCTGTAGTTCCATAAGTACTAATATTAGACATCCTATCTGATGCAAATGCATTTTGTGTGGGCATCATTCACGCTTAATATATTTCTATTACACAGAATGTATGTGTCACGATCTGTGGGTATGTGGCCCAACTGGGCAATACCACCGTAGCGGGATAGAAGCTGGCCAAACAGTGTACCAAGTCAATGTCTATATAGTCCACACACAAGTGTACGTGTAGCAGTTCAGACAGTAGTAACGGCTTGGCTCAGGTGGGACCTTGGCAGCAGACACCAGGCGTGGTGTAACACAGCAGGCGTGACCAATGGCACAACATGACTTCAACTTTCTAAGGCATAGGAACAATGGTAGCATGGGATACAGGATACAGGTAGCAGGTATAGGAACACTGAGAACAGGATAACACTAAGGCCATTTGCAAGGCTAACACAGGTAAACACAACAACACTCAGGCAATGGGTGAAAGGGCAGAGCACTTTTTATAGTCCAGGGTGATCATGGGTTAATTGATGATTATTTTCATGGGCGCGTGCTGGCCCTTTAAGGCCGGGCACAAGAGTGCGCGTGCACTCTACGAGACACAGCAGAATGGAGCGTAAGTGAGGGCTGTCATCTCCTGGGGAGGAGATGCAGGCCAGCGCTCACAGACCCATGGCTGTAGTCATTGAGGGGTGAGTAATCCCGAATGTCCGCGGCCGTGGATACTACAGTATGCCCCCTTTTCTTGGGACCAGAACAAGAGAGGAACTTTTTAATATGGACAGGAGCATTGAGGTTCTCTTCTGGCTCCCAGAAAATCTCCTCTGGACCAAACCCCTTCCAATCCACCAAATAAAACATTCTTCCTCCTACTTTTTTGAAGTCCAGGATCTCCTTAACCTCGAATACATTGTAAGAACCACTGGGAGCAACTGCAGGACTTTGCGTTTTTGTGTAGCGGTTCAGGACTACAGGCTTCAGGAGGGAAACATGAAAGGAGTTGCGGATCCTGAGGGTAGGAGGCAGCCGAAGCTTGTAATAGACATTGTTGACTTGCTGTAGGATATCAAAGGGTCCGAGGAACCTGGGAGCAAACTTGTATGATGGTACCCTCAGCCGGATATTCCTAGAGGACAGCCAGACTTTGGTACCTGGAAGATACAGAGGTGGCTCTTTTCTCTTAGCATATTATTTTCGCTTCAAACGATCGACTACCTGCAGAATAGAGGACCGGGTTTGCTGCTAGACCTGTAGAAAATCTCCTAATGCAGAGTCAGCTCCGTGTACAGGGATGTTGCCGGAACAGGAAGAGGCATTTGTGGATATTGGCCGTAGACAATGTAGAATGGTGTGGAGGTGGTGAACTCACTTGTGTGGTTGTTGTATGAGAACTCGGCCCATGGAAGAAGCTGTACTCAATCATCATGCTGCATGAAGATGAAGTGGCGAAGATAATTCTCCATGATTTGGTTAATCCTATCAACTTGGCCATTAGACTGGGGATTATAGGCTGAAAAAAAAAATCCAAGTTCACGTCTAGGAGTTTACAGAGGGCTCTCCACAATTTCGAGGTGAACTGAACCTCCCGATCAGACACGATATGAAGAGGCAAACCATGCAAATGGAAGATGTGCTGGATGGGGAGATTCACCAGCCGAGGAGCAGAAGGTAGGCCGGTCAGCGGGATAAAATGAACCATCTTCGAGAACTGGTCCACCACCACACAGACCGTGTTGCATCCTACTAATGACTGAGGCAGAGGAGGCTGGACAGGATGGATCTGTAACAGACAGTGGCTGCGACACTTGGAGCCCCATTGGAGAACTTCTCCGGAACTCCAGTCCAGGACCGGGGCATGTAGTCAGAGCCAAGGCAGGCCTAGCAGGACAGGATTGACGGCTTTAGGCAAAACAAGAACAAAATTACTTCCGAACGAAGGGCTCCAACTTGGAGCCTCAGCAGCTTGGTTTCAGATACGATCGGGTCGGACAGAGGCAGTCCTATCACCGGGGCAACAGCCAAAGACATCTCCAGGGGGACTGTGAACAACTCGAGAAGATCCACTAGGTCTTTTTGGATGAAGTTTGCTGCGGACCCTGAGTCCAGATATGCAGAGACCCGGAGCGTCTTTTCACCAGACACTATGGTCGGGGGAATGGACAGTTTCGGGGAGAACTTTCTATCTAGCGCCGTTCCACCTATGGTTGTCTCTCCAACCAATCCTAGGCATTGGAGTTTATTTTGCTTCTGAGGGCACAAACGCACAACATGGCCTCTGAGGCCGCAATACAGACAAAGTCCTGAAATGCGTCTGCGGTGTTTCTCCTGGGCAAACAGTTTGAGCGGGTCCACCTGCATAGACTCCCCTGGTGGGACACATGGTGAGGGCAACAGGGATTACTGGAAGATAGGAGCCAGCTTAAGGAATCCTCTCTCCCGACGAACCTTTTGGGATCGCTCCCGGATCTTTATGTCAATCCGGGAGGCTAGAAGTATGAGGTCATCTAGGGTAGAAGGCAGATCTTGAGTGGCAAGCTCGTCTTTGATATCGGAGAATAGACCCTGCCAGAATGTAGCCACTAAGGCTTCGTTGTTCCAGATCAGCTCTGCCACCAGGGTACAGAACTAAATGGAGTACTTGCCCACAGAGGTGTCTCCTTGGAGAAGGGTCAGCAGGGATGTGGCTGCTGAAGAGACTCGCCCAAGTTCCTCAAATGCTGTACGGAATGTCTGCAGGAAACACTGTAAGTCACAGGTCTCTGGTTCTCCACATTCCCAGATGGGGTTCTCCCATGACAGGGCCTTGCCAGTAAGGAGAGAGATTATGAATGCGATCCTTGCGCCATCGGAAGAAAATGCTCTGGCATATAGATCCTACAGACCTACTGGGGGATCCTCAGGACAGATCCAGATGTAGGGGACCTTGTAGGCAACAGACCATCAGTTACCTATAGGAGGGGTAGGAATATCAGGGATCGTATAGTCCATAGTCATATGTTGTCCATTCGCCCTACCACATGGCTTACACATAACATTAAGGGTACATTTAGATGTGGGTCCTGCAGAGCTTGCGAATCGATTTCTTGTAGCAAGAATTTCAATAGCCACACGACTGGTCGGACATATGAAAATAGATCCTTCATCAACTGCAAAACTAGGGGCATCGTGTACCTGATCTCATGTGTATGCGGACTGCAGTATATTGGCAAGACAATTAGAGAATTCAGGAGACGAATAAGGGATCATATAGGCGACATTCGCCGCAATGTGGACACTTCAGTGGCCCGACATGTTTGGGAAAAACATGGCGGTGATACCCACGTCATCAAATTCCAGGGGATTGAACAGATTAGGCCATCTGCCAGGGGGGGCAATTGGGACAAAAGGATTCTGCAAAAAGAGGCCCAATGGATTTTCCGCATGCATACCATGAAACCGGCGGGTCTCAATGAACAGATATCGTTTAATTGTTTCCTCTGAATTGGTCATATGTCACCTGGGGCCGGAGTGAATCTTATGTCACACCCTGCCCATGTTCAATTGCCCCATTGCCAGTCTAACGCTTGAATCCCTACAGTATGGCTTGCATTTTTAGGGAGGTTGGAGCGGTCCCTTAGTGTGTAATGTATTGCTATACATTCCCCTTTTCCCTCTGTTCACAAATACGGCGATCGAGTGCACATTGTCAACTGCACTCCGGGATTGCGGAGTCTCCCATTGCAGGATGACACACACAGTGATCGAATGTGCCACAGTGTGGGCTCAGGATCGCTGTGTTCTTCTCTGGTTACTCTTCCTAGCTGTAACATCCCAGGCCAGTGGGTTACGGCCGCCTGGTAATCCCTGGTTACTAGGGACGCTCTTGTTCCTCCCCCCTGCAGTGACAGCGAGCGCCCGGGGGCCGGCCCTGCTCTGGCCGCCCAGCCTCGCGGGGATTGGCTGCCCGGCCGCCGCGTCACTCCAGGGAGGGAGGGGTTAGTACTACATATGTCCGGCATCTCACTCGGCTCGTGTTCGACCAGCTGACTAGTGTCGTACACGAGCCGGGTGAATGATCTGAGACACGCAATAGGTGTCTCCCGGCCATATCACATAATCAAATATAGATGTGTTGTTATCGCATCAGTGTGACCCCTGATGAGTCACCGTGAGTATCGGCGGTGAGGAAACGCGTAGGGACACGTGTTAGTGGCACGGATTGACCAGGTGTTATATCATAATACAGATAGGGGGAAGTGTTGCTTGGCAGCAAATGGTGCTAACAACAGTTTTTCTATCGCTCCTCCATCTGTCTGGTGTACCGTGCTTACGCCTTCTTAGTACCTTTGGCTACTTAGCCCAATTTTAGTAAGATTTTCTACAATAAAAATCGAATTTTAATCGTTCATATAGGCAGTGATACCTGGCATATAGAGTGAATTAGATCTGATATTGGTTCAGAAATCCCCTGCAGGTCCTTGAGTCTCCGTCGTAAAGGGGAGCTAGTGGCAGAGAGAATTGTGGATCGGTACTGCCAGGAGGTGTAGTAGGAGGAACAGGAGCAGGTGCCGTGAAGGCTGCAGCTTGCGTATCCAGCCGATGTGCAATAATGTTCACCGCCTGGAGAAATTGGTCCTGTCGTGACCAGAGGTCTAGAATATCCACCCGCATGACTTGTAATGTCGTCATGGTCTTGGGTTGACCAGCGGGGTCCATGGCCTGAGTTTACTGTCACGATCTGTGGGTATGTGGACCCACTGGGCCATACCGCAGTAGCGGGATAGCAGCTGGCCAAACAGTGCACAAGGGTACCTGTAGCAGTTCAGACAGTAGTTATGGCTAGGCTCAGATGGGACCTTGGCAACAGACACCAGGCATGGCAGATTGCACAACACGACTACAACTTTCTAAGGCACAGGAACAGCAGTAGCACGGGATACAGGTAGCAGGTACAGGAACACTGCGAACAGGATAACAGTAAGGGACCATTTGCAAGACTAACATGGGTAAACACAACAACGCTCAGGCAATGAGTGAAAGGGCAGAGCCCTTTTTATAGTCCAGGGTGGTCATGGGTTAATTGATGATTATTTTCATGTGTGCACGCTGTCCCTACGGGACACAGCAGAACGGATTGGAATTGAGCGCTGGCATCTCCTGGGGAGGAGATGCTGGCCAGCACTCACAGATCCATGGCTGCGGCAGTCGGGGGGTGACTAATCTCGACGGTCCGCAGCTGAGGACGCTACAGTATGTAACCCCAAACTTACAATACAAATTTTACCTGTTCTACCCTGGTCCTATCTTTGCGCCTTCACTAAAAAAATTCTGTACTTGGATATTCTCCACCCTTTACAGAGGCTGCATCTAACTTTTAGGGAGAAAGATACTTTTAAAATAAAACAGGGTCTTAGCTCTCAGTGCTATATCATCGTCTTATGATATACATTGTACACATATTTAGCATCGCTACGCACAAGGCAATTAGACTATTCATTTTTGGGTTAAATATTAATCATTGAGCAAAATTCCTTAAACAGAACGTGAAAAACTGAGAAAAACATTTTTGTCCTGTTTCTGACCATTTTTACCTAAATAAGACCTACAAAATTAATTGATATCAGCTCCAATTTAAAATGATAAAAAAAGCCCTACGTATCCCTAAGAAACAAAAAATGTTGGTGTAGGCTAGGAAATGTAAATAATTTTTTTTAAAAAAACTTTAGATTACCGCATTCTAAAAGGTGACATTTTGATCTGGGCTTCAAGGACCACAACAACGCCGGTCATGAAAGGGTTCACATTTATTTTATCTTATTCAAAATTCCCACTTTACTAGTATCGTAGTACCACAGACCATCACCTTGCCTGACAGATGGTGTCAAGCAGTCCTCCAGATCTTTTTACATTACAATTTGTTTTTTGATAAATAGACATCTCACAGGACCTCAGCTAATACCCGCAAAACACCAGTCTTCAACACTAAAGATGCTACTCCAAGATTGTTTTCCTACTTGGCAGAGTTTCCAAGTAAACGCTATATCTGGGAATGGTTAATAAAATTTTATTTTGAAGGTCTTGCTTAGGTAAAAAATGGTCAGAATCAGGACAAAAATGTTTTGTAATTGTAATGTAAAAAAAAATTACATTACAATTGTTCTGCACCTCACAAATGATCTCTGTGATCCATACACCTCAAAATTAGATTTGCATCTCCATAATATTTTTTCCAATCATTCTCTGTTCAATGTATGTGTTATTTTGCCTATTTAAATATTTAGTATTTATTAACCATTCTCAGATATAGCTTTTACTTGGAAACTCATCTGAGGAGGGAAATCCCAGAGTAGCATCTTTAGTGTTGAACTAGTGTTTTGCGGGTATTAGCTGAGGTCCTGTGAGATGTTTATTCGTCCAACTAGGGACTCTCATGTGGTTCTCCTCCTGCACAGTTTTGCACCAGGACCTCATACTTCTTTCTCTATTTTGTTTAGGGACAGTTTGTGCTGTTTTGTGAAGAGAGTACTACACACTTTTGTAAGATTTGTTCAGTTTTTTGGCAATTTATCACATAATATACAGTAGAGTTAATTTCACAGAACAAGAATAGACATGATTTTAGGAAGAAAGCTCTTTCTTTCTGCCCATTTTGAGTACATAAATGAACCCACAAGTGCTGATGTGCCATATACTCAAGTAGCTCAAAGAAAGCCAGTTGTATTGCACTGTGAATTTAATCTATGTATCTATAATTGTACAAGGGTTTTCTAATGAAGAAGAAGCTTTTTAACATGATAATTTAAGATTAGTTAACACAATGAGCCATTGGAACACAGGAGAGATGGTTGCTAAAAATAGGCCGTTGTATGCCTATGTAGCCATGTCCACCTATAATAGTCATTTATAACATTAACAATGTCTAGACAGTTCTCAAAGAGATATCAGCGAACCCTGACAGACCCCTTTGAGTTTAATGGGGATTGTCCGTGTTATAGCAAGGTTCTGGTAGTTTTCAAGGCAAGCATAGCGCTGCAGATTGTACTATTCTTGCCATCAAAAATACAAGAAAGGGTGATGGAAAGTGTGAGCAAAATCTTTAGTACATTATATATAAAAATAAATGCTGCATGCATTATGTTAATGTTTATATTCAAATATTGACACTACGGCATTTATTTAGAAATAAAACATTTTATGCCAAAATGGGCCGTTTTATGACGAATAGCCAGTCTGCTTAACTACATTACTGACACATTTTCTGTAATTTCCAATTTCATTGAATTTTTAGCAATTTAATGAATGGTATTTAGTGTTTATGGCTGAGAAAATTCTGTACCACAATCAGCTGATTTCAAGTAATAATGCTTCGTTCACATCTGCATCAGCGCTCTGTTCACGGGTTCCATCGGAGCATTCCGTCAGGGGAACCCATTAACGGAATCCTGACGGAAACCGTAGGTTTGCATCACCATTGATTACATTGGTGACGGGTCTGGTGCAAATGGTTTCCGTTTGTCACCGTTGTGCAGGGGTTCCGTCGTTTTGATAGAATCAATAACGTAGTCGACTGTGCTATTTATTCCGTCCAAACGACGGAACCCTTACACAACGGTGACAAACAGAAACCATTTGCACCGGATCCGTCACCATTGAAATCAACCTATGGTTTCCATTTTTTTCAGTCAGGGTTCCGTTCATGGGTTCCCCTGAGGGAAAGCTCAGATGGAACTCATGAACGGAACCCTGACATAGATGTGAATGAAGCCTTACTATTGGAAGGTTATCATGTGTGTATACTTGATTTTCTATCCTTCGGTAGGATCTGTGTATACTTGATTTGCTGTCCTTCTGTAGGAGCGGACTTGGAGTGGTGTGGGCCCAAGAACAATAATGATTATGGGATTCTTTCGAACCACCATAGTTATAACACTCTTGAGCCAGGTTAACACAATGACTTTGAGCAGCATTTATCATTTAGCAGTATATTGTTTCTTTTTGACTGTACTCGTTAAAAAAACTTTAATGATCCTGACTCAAAAGCTGTGTGCCCCTTCTGGCCATGGCCCTCAGGCATTGCTCTAATTCTTGAATGCTCAGCCGTCCCACCTGCTTGTGAACAACATGATTTGATTACACAGCAGTATGATAGGGACCTTAAGGTCTAAGGTCAATGACAAAATAATATTTAATAGCAGTATTTTCCTGTGGGATGCCCACTTTTGCTGCTCCTGTTTGCATTCAAATGAGATCACTTCCTTTCTCAGTGACCACAGAGTCTAGTCTCCTAACAGACCTAACTGTAATGGCCATAGACCATAATTCAAATAGGGGCCTTGGAGAGAACAGGGCAGAGAGGATCCACCCATGAACCCAGAAGCAGTTATAGAAGTTAACTCCCAGTCTAGGGCTAATTTAGTAGGATGCATGGAGATGGACTCAAAATGAAAGAACAAAAAACAAAGGCTGGTTACGTGCATAGATTTAGGAGCTTTGTTGGATTGGTAAAGGGTAGAGATCTTACTATAATACCCAATACAAAAAAAAATAACATTTTCCGAAGAGTCACATTTTATGTGTTCTATGTATAAAACGTGTACATCCTATGATTATCCTAAGAATAATTGAATACACAGGTCCCGATAAAACAAATGATCAGCAGGTAAAATTTAAAAAATACTTACCCACATATCCTATGTCGTGATTCTGAGCCTGGGTATGCGGGCATGTGACAGCCTGAAGGTAATGACACAAGGAGAGAACATCATACCATGGTCAGTGTTTAATATGGATTTTGGCCAGTGGAAATAGAATAATGATGGGAAAATACAGGTAAATGTCCTGTTTTTATTTTTCTATTACTTGTTAACAATCTTTTAAAAAAAAAATCCTCCATCCTAAAATGCACATTTTCTACACTGTCATATAATATTGGACTACACTTGCAATACTGCAGTCTTATGGGTAAGAGCTGGTAGGTTTACTTCTACCTCTAAGTACCTATTTTTAGTATGATTAGTAGCTGTTTGTACTGTTTATTGATTTTCATTCCTCTCGACATAGTAAAAAGGACAAATACCTCTTTCAATGAGGAATACAGCATATGTTCAGAAATTCTCTTTCACTAAAGTCTGCTTACTTTCTTGTTTATTGGATAACCTAACTACGAGTTTAAAAATTTCCTAAAGTTTTACCTATGTATAACATTTACCAACTTCGCTTTTCGAGTAGTTCTCTCTAAACCCAGCACAGTGCGTCTAAATGTGCAGTTCTTCAGCTTATAAGAATTCAAAGTTGCATCCTTTTGATAGATTATACCATATACATTATCCCAAAGTCCAATATTTTTAGACTGTGAATTTTTTCATTTAACCAATGTATAGTTCCTAATTGTAGCAAAACTGTATTTAGCATTGCACTCATTGTGATAACACATAGGGGCAGATTTAATAATGCTGTCTAAGGCCGAATTCAGACGAATGTCACGCTTTCCACATCCGAGTTTCCCCACGTTCATCTGAATTCGGCCTAAAATAGACAGCATAAATTTAGACCAGGCAGTCAGAAGATGCACCAAATTTATCATAGTGATGCACTCTGTTATTTAATTTGCAGCATCTTGCTAGACATGTTAGACACTTTCTCTTCCTTATACCACCTCTTGGTTGGCTAAGCTTACGACAGCTGCTTTTTGCCAAATTTTAGCGCACAGCTGCACATTTTAAGTACTGCCCCTATCTGCTAAGCCACACACCCTTTTTTAGAATGTTTTAATAAGTGTCTTGTGAGGTGCAAATTTCTGTTTTCAGCACATTCTTGTAATAAATATGTCTAAAACGAAATGTGACATTGGGTGCAAAATGAGGCAAAAAACAGCCCGAGCCACAATAGTAAATCTGCCGCAATGCGTGTGTAATGGCTCCTGCAGACATGTACTTACTAGTCTGTGGAGACTTCCGGCTATTGGCCGGCACTGCGTCTCTCCTTCATCTCATGCTATTGGATTCCTTTCCTGTTGCCGCTCTCCTTTTGACTCTCCTGCTGCTGCCTCTAGTGTGACGGGGTATAATAGTATACCTCTCACTCTGCTCCATGCCTGAGTAATTAGGTGGTTTGTCTAGCTTGCTATTTCTGCTCTCCTGAGATTACTATTAGATTTACTGTTACTGGCCTTGAACTTGACCCTCTTTGTCCAATGTCCACCCTGATCTTCTGCCTGTTTACTGTGACAATCATCTGCCATCTGCCCTGACCTCTGGCTTTGCTAACCGTCAGTGAACATCTGACGCCTGCCCTGACTCTGCTCTGCTTGGCAACATAGTGGGTCCACACCATTCTCTGTAGTCCCCCTGACAGTTACTACTTCTATGGGTTCTGTGGCTTTTTGTTATCTGTGGCTTTGCATAATAATGCAAGTAAAAATAGTTAAAGGAACACTCTAGACAAAACTTATAGACTATGTTGCATCAAGTGCAGGACCTTCTCTAAACCCCTGAGTCATTATCCGCCCCCTCAGGCCTTGTCCTAGGTGTAAAACAGTATATCAGTTTTTCTCAGAGTGTTCCTTTAACCCCTTCCCTCTTTAGCCACTTTTGACCTTCCTGACAGAGCCTCATTTTTCAAATCTGACATGTTTCACTTTATGTGGTAATAACTCCGGAATGCTTTCACCTATCCAAGCGATTCTGAGATTGTTTTCTCGTGACACATTGCACTTTAAGTTACTGGCAAAATTTGCTCGATATGTTCAGTATTTAATTGTGAAAAACACCAAAATGTAGCGAAAAATTGCAAAAATTAGCATTTTTCTCAATTTAAATGTATCTGCTTGAAAGATAGGCGGTTATAACACACAAAATTGTTGCTAATTAACATCCCCCATATGTCTACATTAGATTGGCATCGTTTTTTGAACATCCTTTTATTTTTCTATGACATCACAAGGCTTAGAACTTTAGCGGCAATTTCTCACATTTTCAGGAAAATTTCAAAAGGCTATTTTTGCAGGGGCCAGTTCAGTTGTGAAGTGGCTTTGAGGGCCTTATATATTAGAAACCCTCAAAAAGTCACCCCACTTTAAAAACATCACCCCTCAAAGTATTCAAAACAGCATTTAGAAAAAGTCTTAACCCTTTACACATTTCACAGGAATTAAAGCAAAGTAGAGGTGAAATGTACAAATTTCCGATTTTTTTGCAGAAATTAATTTTTAATACAATTTTTTTTATAACACAGAAGGTTTTACCAGAGAAATGCAACCCAATATTTGTTGCCCAGATTCTTCAGTTTTAGGAAATATCCCACATGTGGACCTAGCGTGCTAATGGACTCAAGCACCGGCCTCAGAATCAAAGGAGTACCTAGTGGATTGAGGGGCCTTATTTTTGTTAGAATATATTTTAGGCACCATGTCAGGTTTGAAGGGCTTTTGCGGTGCCAAAATAGTGAAAATCCCCCAAAAGTGACCCCATCTGGGAAACTACACACCTCAAGGAAATTATCTAGAGGTACAGTGAGCATTTTGACCACACAGATTTTTTACAGAAATTATTGGAAGTAGGCTATGAAAATTAATATCTAAATTTTTTCAAATAAAATGTAGGTTTAGCGATTTTTTTTTCTCATTTCCACAAGGACTAAAGGAGAAAAAGAACTGCAAAATTTGTAAACCAATTTCTCCAGAGTAAAACAATACCCCACATGTGGTAATAAACGGCTGTTTGGAGACACGGCGTGGCTTAGAAGGGAAAGAGCGCTATTTGGCTTTTGGAGCTCAAATCTAGCAGGAATGGTTTTCAGAGGCCATGTCAAATTTACAAAGCCTCTGACGGGACAAAACAGTGGAAACTCCCCACAAGTGACCCCATTTTGGAAACTACACCCATTGAGGAAATTATCTATGGGTATAGTGAGTGTTTTGACCCCACAGGTTTTTTGCATAAATTATTGGAAGTAGGCCCTGAAAATGACAATCTAATTTTTTTCAAAGAGAATGTAGGTTTAGCTAATTTTTTCTCATTTCCACAAGGACTGAAGGAGAAAAAGCACCATAAAATTTGTAAAACAATTTCTCCCGAGTAAACACTACCCCACATGTGGTAATAAACGGCTGTTTGGACACACGGCAGGGCTGAGAAGGGAAAGAGCGCTATTTGGCTTTTGGAGCTCAAATTTAGCAGGAATGGTTTGCGGAGGCCTTGTCACATTTACAAAGCCCCTGAGGGGACAAAACAGTGGAAACCCCCCACAAGTGACCCCATTTTGGAAACTACACCCATTGAGGAAATTATCTAGGGGTATAGTGAGCGTTTTGACCCAACAGGTTTTTTGCATAAATTATTGGAAGTAGGCCCTGAAAATGACAATCTAAATTTTTTCAAAGATAATGTAGGTTTAGCAAATTTTTTCTCATTTCCACAAGGACTGAAGGAGAAAAAGCACCGTAAAATTTGCAAAGCAATTTCTCCCGAGTAAAACAATACCCCACATGTGGTAATAACCGGCTGTTTGAACACACGCCAGGGCTTAGCAGGGAAAGAGCACTATTTGGCTTTTGGAGATCACATTTAGCAAGAATGGTTTGTGGAGGACTTGTCACATTTGCAAAGCCCCTGAGGGGACAAAACAATGAAAACGCCCAAAAACTGACTCCATTTAGGAAACTACACCTCTTGAGGAATTCATCTAGGGGTGTAGTGAGTGTTTTGACGCCACAGATGTTTCATAGAATTTATTAGAATTGGGCAGTGAAAATAAAAACAATCCTTTTTCTTCAATAAGATGTAGCTTTAGCGCAAATTTTTTTATTTTCTCAACAAATAAAGGAAAAAAAGAACCCAACATTTGTAAAGCAATTTATCCCGAGTACGGCAATACCCCATATGTGGTCATAAACTGCTGTTTGGGCAAACGGCAGGGCTTAGAAGGGAAGGACCGCCATTTGGAGTGCAGATGTTGCTGGATTGGTTTCTGGGCGCCTCTGGGCCCAAAACAGTGGAAACCCCCAGAAGTGACCCAATTTTGGAAACTACACCCCTCAATGCATTTACCTAGGGGTGTAGTAAGCATTTTAACCCTGCAGGTGATTGGCAGACATTGGTGTGCACTCGATATGCCAATATGTGCCACCATAACAAGACAGCTCTCTAATTATTATGCTGGGTTTCCCGGTTTTAGAAACACCCTACATGGGGCACTAATCTTTTGCCTGGACATTCGACCAGGCTCAGGAGTGAAAGCGTACCATGTAAAATTGAGGCCTAATTTGGCGATTTACAACGTATTGGTTCACAATTGCAGAGGCTCAGATGTGAAATAATAAAAAGAAACCCCTGAGAAGTGACCCCATTTGGAAACTACACCCCTCAAGGCATTTATTAAGGGGTGTAGTGAGCATTTTCACCCCACAGGTCTTTTCCATAAATGATTGCACTGCGGTTAGTGCAAATTAAAAATTTCTATTTTTCCCTAGATATGCCATTCAGTGGCAAATATGTCATGCCCAGCTTATGATACTGGAGACACACACCCCAAAAATTGTTAAAAGGGTTCTCCCGGGTATGACAATGCCATATATGTGGAAGGAAACTGCTGCTTGGGCACGCTGTAGGGTTCAGAGCGGAGGGAGCACCATTTGCCTTTTGGAGAGCGGATTTTGCTTGGTAGTAGTTTTGTTTGAGTATTGCTGATGTTTCCGTTTATAATGTGGGGGTACATGTAAGCCGGGCGGAGTATATAAGGGGCATAGTCAGGTGGTATAATAATGGGGTAAATAAACAATAAAATAATCCATAGATGTGTGTTACGCTGTGAAGCAATCCTTTCTGCACAGGCCAGTGTCGCACTGATAAATGTCCATCCTTATGCCCATTTTGGTTCGCACTCCGCAACTTTGCAGTTTGGGGAATTTTGCTGTGAAGTGTTGTCCTGGTATAATACGGGCACCGTCGCTTCCAGCGGATATGTTTGGGCTCTCCCCTTCCTGGTTCCCTAATTTTAGGTCCTTGATAAATCGCCTCTTGAAACAGAAGAAATGTTCCCCTCGGACCTGCACAACTGCATATTTTTTTATTTCCTGACGTATTGGAGCCATAACTAATTTTATTTTTCATAGACGTAGTGGTATGAGGGCTGGTTTGTTGTGGGACGAGCTGTAGTTATTATTGGTACCATTTTGGGGTACATGCGACTTTACGATCACCTTTTATCCTATTTTTTGGAAGGCCAGGTAAACAAAAAAACGCAATTCTGGCACAGCTTTTTTAGTTTTTTTTTATACAGCGTTCACCATGCGTTATAAATTACATTAACTTTATTCTGCGGGTCAGTACGATTCCGGCGATACCTAATTTATAGAACTTTTTTATGTTTTACAACTTTTTACACAATAAAACTACTTTTGTAAAAAGAACGTCTTTTTTCTGTCGCCAAGTTGTGAGAACCATAACTTTTTAATTTTTGGGTCGACAGAGCTGTATGAGGGCTTGTTTTTTGCGGGACGAGCTATAGTTTTTATAGGTACCATTTTTGGATATGTGCGACTTTTTGATCACTTTTTATTCTAATATTTGTAGGGCAAAGTGACCAAAAAACAGAAACTCTGGTATCGTTTTTTATGGGTTTTTTTTACGCTGTTCACCGCGTGCAATAATTAATATAATATTTTGATACCTCAGGTCGTTACGGTCGCGGCAATACCAAATACGTATGGTTTATTATTATTTTTCAATAATAAAGGACTTGATGAGAGTAAAAGGGGGATTGTGTTTTATTTTATTACTTGAAACTTTTATTGTTTTCAAACTTTTATTTTTTGTACTTTTTTTTACACTTTTTTATACTTTTTTTTACACTTTTTCTCAAGTCCCACTAGGGGACTTGAAGGTCCAACGGTCAGATTTTTTTTTTCTAATACATTGCACTACCTAGTTAGTCCAATGTATTAGATCTGTCAGTCATTCACTGACAGCAAGCCGATTCGGCTTCGCCTCCCGGCGGAGCCTAATCGGCTTCCGTAATGGCAGAGCAGGAGACCATTGTGTCTCCTGTTGCCATAGCAGCAGTCGCCAGTCCCGATTGCCTGTCAGGGCTGGCAATCTGCTAGTAACCGCTACAATGCAGCAATCGCTTTCGATTGCTGCATCAAAGGGGTTAATGGCAGGGATCGGAGCTAGCTCCGGTTCCTGCCGTTACAGGTGGATGTCAGCTGTAACATACAGCTGACTTCCACCGCTGATGACGCCGGATCAGCTCCTGACCCGGCACCATCTTGCCGGCGGCTACGGAAGCCGATCAGGCTCTAGCGCCGGGCGGATCTTGACCGGCTTCAGTGCTAGGCAGACCGGGAGGCCAGTATTAGGCCTCCGGTTGCCATTGCAGCCACCGGAACCCCGGCAATTTCATTGCTGGGGTTCCGATGAGCTGCAAACACCTTAAGTGCAGCGATCGCGTTTGAGCGCTGCACTTAAGGGGTTAATGGCGGGGATCTAAGCTAATTTCGGTCCCCGCCGTTACAGCATGATGTCAGCTGTCAGATACAGCTGAGATCCGGCGATTATGGCACCGACTCAGCTTTTGAGCCGGTGCCAAACATTTGTCGTAAGTATACAACATTTTGCGGGAAGCACTGGCTTTCCATGACGTATACTTACGACAAATGTCGGGAAGGGGTTAACACTTGAGACTGCTTAACTACACTATATCTAATAACAAAATCAACTTCTCAAAGAATCCTGTTGCCAATGCAACACATAATTTGACAACTGGATGTATCATTCCCTCTTACATCAAGTTATGGACTTGACATGCTCCTGGGTTAAATAGTGTTCTTGGGAAGAAAGTGACTTGGTATTTCCCATAAGAGATATGCAGTCTGTTTAGATCTGTCATGAGTGTATGAAATTGAAACATACCTCTATCTGCAATGTTTTCAAACAAGAACGTTGCTTATGCAGGCAATATTTTACAAATAGCTGTATAAATGCTATGAATCCGGAATTCATTCCATTTCATCTAGACATGTTTTGCTGACCTCAGTGTAGCATAAAGTACATGCACAATTAAATAGGAAGATTGGCATTGAAAATATGCATACACTATATAAAATTAGTGAAGCTTGACGTGAGCATAAGGATTTATATTACTGATATTTACATCAGAATCAAAGACCTGACTAATTTCTTTTAACTGATCCTTCTGATTGATTATTTTACATTACATTGTATCCATAAGCTCTAGAAAGTAATTACGTATATTTCGATTTATGCCAAAATATGGTATATTTATTTATGTATTGTGCCTTTAAGATTTGCTTTATTTCATCCTGCCAAGCTTTGTTCAGGGTTCAGGTATAAGAGAAACCTGGCTTACATGAGAGAGCTGCTGGTGAGTGAGCTGCAGAAGAGAGAGCTGCTAGAGAAAGAGCTGTGGAGCTACACAGGGTGTGACAGGCACAGACATTGGGCCTAAGTCTGTCTGTCCTGGAGCCAGGGGCGAGCTAAAGGCTCATGGGTCCCGATGCAAAAGTTCTTCTTGCCCCCCCACAAACGTTTTCTCATGGCCGACGGCCCGCAGCTTTCAGCTGCATCGCTGGGTCTCCTAAGTGACACAACTATGCAGCACTAGCAGCCAGCGGCGTCACTGAAGTCTTAAAATGTCAGGGGCAATAGCCCCAATGCATATGTCCCCCCAAGAAAAGTGTGTGCGTGTATGTATATGTGTATATATAAATAAATAAATATATATATATATATATATATATATATATATATATATATATATATGTACACTACCGTTCAAAAGTTTAGGGTCACTTAGAAATGTCCTTATTTTTGCAAGAAAAACACAGTTTTTTTCAATGAAGATAACAATAAATTAATCAGAAATACACTCTATACATTGTTAATGTGCTAAATGACAATTCTAGCTGCAAATGTCTGGTTTTTAATGCAATATCTACATAGATGTATAGAGGCCCATTTCCAGCAACCATCACTCCAGTGTTCTAATGGTACATTGTGTTTGCTAACTGTGTTAGAAGGCTAATGGATGATTAGAAAACACTTGAAAACCCTTGTGCAATTATGTTAGCACGGCTGTAAACAGTTTTGCTGTTTAGAGGAGCTATAAAACTGACCTTCCTTTGAGCTAGTTGAGAATCTGGAGCATTACAATTGTGGGTTCGATTAAACTCTCAAAATGGCTAGAAAAAGAGAGCTTTCATGTGAAACTCGACAGTCTATTCTTGTTCTTAGAAATGAAGGCTATTCCATGCGAGAAATTGCCAAGAAACTGAAGATTTACTACAACGGTGTGTACTACTCCCTTCAGAGGACAGCACAAACAGGCTCTAACCAGAGTAGAAAGAGAAGTGGGAGGCCCCGCTGTACAACTGAGCAACAAGACAAGTACATTAGAGTCTCTAGTTTGAGAAATAGACGCCTCACAGGTCCTCATCTGGCAGCTTCATTAAATAGTACCCGCAAAACGCCAGTGTCAACGTCTACAGTGAAGAGGCGATTCCGGGATGCTGGTCTTCAGGGCAGAGTGGCAAAGAAAAAGCCATATATGAGACTGGATAATAAAAGGAAAAGATTAATATGGGCAAAAGCACACAGACAGTGGACAGAGGAAGTTTGGAAAAAAGTGTTATGGACAGACGAATCGAAGTTTGAGGTGTTTGGATCACACAGAAGAACATTTGTGAGAAACAGAACAACTGAAAAGATGCTGGAAGAGTGCCTGATGCCTTGTGTCAAGCATGGTGGAGGTAATGTGATGGTCTGGGGTTGCTTTGGTGCTGGTAAAGTGGGAGATTTGTACAAGGTAAAAGGGATTTTGAATAAGGAAGGCTATCTCTCCATTTTGCAACGCAATGCCATACCCTGTGGACAGCGCTTGATTGGAGCCAATTACAACAGGACAATGACCCAAAGCACACCTCCAAATTATGCAAGAACTATTAAGGGAAGAAGCAGGCAGCTGGTATTCTATCTGTAATGGAATGGCCAGCGCAGTCACCAGATCTCAACCCCATAGAGCTGTTGTGGGAGCAGCTTGACCGTATGGTACGCAAGAAGTGCCCATCAAGCCAATCCAACTTGTGGGAGGGGCTTCTGGAAGCATGGGGTGAAATTTCTCCCGATTACCTCAGCAAATTAACAGCTAGAATGCCAAAGGTCTGCAATGCTGTAAATGGAGCATTCTTTTACGAAAGCAAAGTTTGAAGGAGAAAATTATTATTTGAAATAAAAATCATTATTTCTAACCTTGTCAATGTCTTGACTATATTTTCTAGTCTTTTTGCAACTCATTTGACAAATATAAGTGTGAGTTTTCATGGAAAACAGAAAATTGTCTGGGTGACAGCATATCTATAGCACTACAATCCTATGGCTATGGATAGGATTAGATACAGTGGCTCTGCAGACTTTATCACACATGGTTGGATTAGATACAGTGGCTCAGCAGAGAGTATCACATATGATAGGCTTAGGTATAGGGCCCAGCTCGCTGATATTACGGCTCCAGCGCTGGACCCAGGAAGGGGTAAGATAATATTCGATTTGCTTTTTTGTGTTACTAATTTGCATCTGTTTGTCTATTTTTACAGATTTGGTTGTAGGACTCAATAAAATATTTTTTCTATGTCCTTGTATTTTTTTTAAACTTTATTACTATCGCTTTAGTAATGGCTGCTGGCTGATAGACAGCGTCCATTACTAAGGCGGGGCTTAATGTTAGCCAATGAAAAGGCCAACACTAACCCCCATTATTACCCCGGTACCCTCCACCACCAGGGGGACCGGGAAGAGTCTGGTACAATCCAGTACCCGACCATCCGTAGTGATGGTTGTTTACTGGGGCGGCCACAGGCAGTTATTATTAGGCTGGGAAAGCCCAAAAAGAGTGGCCCTTCGCGCCCTGGCAGTGCTGGCCTGCTGCTATGTTTTATCTGGCTGGTTATGAAAAATAGGGGGACCCCACATAGTTTTTTCCAATTATGTATTTTTTTTTTTTTTTTTTACTTATGTGTGTGTCCCCCCCTTTTTTCATAACCAGCCAGATACAACCTAGCAGCAGCAGGCTAGCATTACCAGGGTGGGAAGGGCCACTGATTTTGGGCTTTCCCAGCCTAATAATACCAGCCTGCGGCCGCCCTAGTGCTCCACCATCGCTACAGATGGTAGAGTACTGGATCTTATCCGGCTCTTCCCGACACCCCTGGTGGCGGGGGGTTCCGACGTAATAATGGAGGTTAGTGTTAGCCTCTGCACCGGCTAACACTAAGTCCCGCCTTAGTAATGGATGCTGTTAATCGGCCAGCGGCCATTACTAAGGCGGTATTATAGTATAAAAAAAATATAAGGACACAGAATAAATAGTTTATTGAAATAAAAAAAACTCCCACACAACTCTCGTTAACCATTTTATTGAGAATAAAAAAAGCTGTCATCGAAATAGTCCTCAAAACCGACGTAGTCCAACGATCTATCCTGTAAAAAAACTGAAACACAAAAAAAAACATTAGTAACTGCTTTGGTAGGCTTAGATCCAGGGCCCATGTGTGATACTGTCTGTTGGACAGGGTCCAGCAGGCAGTAATCTTATAAAGTATAAAATTACTGTCTGGTGGAGCCTTGGATCTTTGCCTACCTTGTGGTTGGCTTAAATACAGGGCCCATCAGACATGATCACCCATGTGTCGGGGTCTGATTGCCAGGACCCCCGCTAATCAGCTGTTTTGAAAGTGGTGCAGCGCTGCTTTCCCTTCATTTCCCTTCCTTGTTCCCTTCCTGTTTTGAAAGGAGAGCCCCCCTGACATGTTTCGCCACGAATGTAGCGTCCTCAGGGGTTCACGGGGCTACTGTAGCCCCGTGAACCCCTGAGGACGCTACATTCGTGGCGAAACATGTCGGGGGGGGGGGGCTCTCCTTTCAATTTTAATACATGCTGGATCTTAGGGCTTAATAATCTAATAATCGAACAATTTAACTGTCAGGAGTCCATTGGTGTTAACCACGCTCTCCAGACCCTGCCGGTCTATAGGATATAGATGGCTAATACACGTGCTTACTGACAATACCACTAATGTTTGCTGACCCGATCCTTGCATAGAGAATTTTAAATATTCATGTTGGTTTGTCTGTCTGTTTATTTGTTTGCTCAATTAGCATAATAAAGTTAACTTTTTATAATTTAACAATTTCTATGGTAGCTGGGTAACAGGGCTATTTTGCCTTTGGCATCTGTTCTTTCATTGTTGTATCTGGCCTGCCAGTTACCAAGGGTCCAACCATATATCTTTTTGCATCTTTGCAGCAATACACCTGCATTGGCTCTCACTACCACCTGCTGGGACCCACTTCTTTACATAGATATAGGGGCAGGTACACAGCTCATATCTACAGCTGCTTTAGACAAGTTGTACACAATCCTTTGCAGCCACATTCAGTAGGTCATAGATGTCCGCGATCCCTTAGCATCCAGGAAGTGAAAGGCATGGTTATTTCACCTTCAGGCTGATCTATTTTACTTGTAGAAGTGCTGATAACATTACTGGTCAGAGGAACTACAGTAGAGGAAATATCATTCTGTAACAATTACACGTCCTTCTATATGAAAGAGGCTTAGGCTCTTAGACCGGGGGAAACCAAGGAAACAGAATCAACAGTATCTAAGTGTCTTAATCCTTTAAGGACGCAGCTAATTTTTGTCTTTAAGACGCATCATATTTTCTACGTTTGCCTCATCACATTACAAGAGCCGATCGTTTTTCAGTAAAGTTGCTCTCCAAGCCATGTTTTTGGTTTCATGGTATATTTTAAAAGTATAATTTTTTGTTACATATAAAATAACATTCACTTCTAACTGTGTGCTCTTAGTAGATTGTCTTTAACCTCGGAACGGGGAGGGGGGGTTAAGGACTTGAACACAGCTCTGTTTTTAAAAAAGGAGGTTCAGACTACACGTGCACGCAAAATTACACTGTGTACATATGGTAGTCTGAAAGTACGGCGGCCATGACAGGTGAAGCATGAAAGGGGCAAGGAAGATTAGAAATTAAGCAAGCAAGAAAGAAAAGAAAGGCTAGAGGTATGTTTCTTATCTAAATTGTATATTATGGCACATTTTCTTTTTGAACCAGAGGATCACTTTAAATCTGTTTGATGATCTCTTTTTACCTTCATTACTGTCCCACCAAGAAAATAAATTCTGTTCCTGGAAGCCAAATAAAAAATTATGCATTTACATAAATTAATATAATAATATATATTGACAGATATTTAATTCCTCAATTTTAAGGACATGTTTTTAGCTCTGCCCAAGATGACCTATAATTTTAAGTTAGTTACGCAAATAATCTCCACTGACCTTAACAAAATAATTTAATTACAACATGATTGTATTTTTAGAAGACAGTGAGTACAAATGGTCCTTTTCAAGAAGCTTAAACTGTGTTATAAACATATTAGCAAGAATAATTTTGTTTGAGTCATATGTGCTTTTCCTAATGGTAAATATGAGGCTCGAAGACAAGTGCAAACATATTATGTATCTATATCAATGCCAGAAAACACTTTGTACACTTTGGAATTCTTTGTACTAAGAAGAAGAGTTTGCCATTTTAAAATTGGGGAGGGGGGGAATAAATGAGAAGAAGAAACTGCTTTCCTTCATTACACTGAAAATCTATTTAACACTCTGCGAAACTAGGAGATTCATGGCCACTTGTTGCAGCGATGGTGTTAATGTTCTGTGCAAGACTACATTTATTTCTGTTGTGTATTTAGGCCCTTACATCATGGCTGTGTTATGAAGCTTGGCAGAATGCCATGTTTTATAGCTGCTCGCTCTGTGTAATTTTTGGCAACAGAGAAGGAAACTTCATTCATGGAATTTGAGGCAGATCAATGTGCTACAAAATGCAACTCCCTTCGCTTCAGACACAGCAGGAAAGAGCGGTGGAGCGCAGCTCCTATCCTGGGATTTAAGGGATTATAGAAAATAAATCCCCTGCACTGAATGTTTGATTAACCCATTACCTGTTCAAATTCAGACCGTGAAAGCAGTCATTTATTATAATATTGATTTTCCATTTGAGATATACATTCCGCAATGTAAAAAACTTACATAGCATGTTAACATTGTGCTTGCTCACAAACACTAATGTTACTTGTATATGAGATGGCTCTTCAAGATGTGAGAATTTCTTTTAAAATATACGTTTCAGAGAAAGATCTGTAAAGGTGGATAATATATTTTATTACGGTTTTTCAGACATCTGTGAGGTTTTAGTTTTTAGTTCAATAGACACTTGTCAGAGCGTCAGAGACATTTCAATGATAGAGATCTGCAAGGTTTTGTTTTTTTTGACAGTCTGAAGGAACATATGCATAGAATTATGCTAATAATGAGACAAACATTTTAAGTGACTCTTTCCTATAGGTGGAGCCACATGCATGAAATGTGGTCCTGAAAATTCTTAACTGCTCAAATTTTGACTTAATATAATATCTGCTACAACATTCAACTATGCTAAATACAATAGTGAAATTGAGAGTGATATTTACAGTCCCTCACCTGGACTCAATGTTGACCATTCCAGGAGGAATAGAATTTCTTTGAGAGGTTCCCCCGGTCCCCTTGTCCTAAAGGAGTTGGAAATATCTGACATCAGAAAGGGTCGGGGGGCATTGGCCTCAAAACCCTATCATTGTCTCTCCTCTGACAAGGAGATAGGTGGGACAAAAGCATATATATTTTTATAAGTGGAGTGTAATGTTGGAAAATATGCAAAAATATGCACTAACACAGAAATTATCATCTCGATGGTTCCAAACTGTGTATCTCACTGTATGAGGGTAAGATGTACTATGCATGAATCTACTGTGAAAATGCAGTACGGATCTATTTTATATGAATTTATTATCTAAATGCAAATTTTGTATAACAGTGAAATACTCTTTTAAAATGAAAATAGTAAAAGTTACATTTTATGTATAAAAAAACTCCGGATCTACTTCTTTTTTCTTACTAAATACAACAGTGATTAGAGATGGAATGTTTTTTATTTAGTTTTTCTCAGTTCTCCTGATCGGTGAGGGTTCCATCGGTTGGACCCCCACCGAGAAAATACCTATCACCTAGTCTGTGGATAGATGATAAGTTTCAATGCTGGGCCAACCCCTTCAATACACAGCCAATTTTCCTTTTTTTCCTTTTAGTTTTCCCATTGTCACATTCTAAAAGCCATACCATTTTTTTTCATTGACATAACCATATTAGGGCTTGTTTTTTTGAGGAATAAGTTGTAGTTTTTAGTGGTACCATTTACCATTTAATGTACCATATAGTGTACTGAGAAACTTATAGAAAACTATTTTGTGGGCTAGAATTGAAAAAAAAAGTTTTGGGGTTTTTGTTTTTACGGCGCTCACTGTGCAGTTAAAATTACATGTTAACATTATTCTGCAGGCCGATATGATTACGGCAACATCAAATTTGTTTAGTTTTTTTAGCTTTTACAATTTAAAAACATTTTATTTAAAAAAAACATGTTTTGTGTCAACATATTCTGAGACCCATTTTTTTATTTTTCCTCGATGGAGCAGTGTGCAGTGAGGTAAAAAAAAACAGCAATGCTTGAATTTTTTTTCCAACAGCATTACCCCAGACTGTTAAATAACATAATTTTCTAATAGTTTGTACTTTTGTTCTTTTTTTATATTTTTTAAAATTTCCTTAAACATTTTTTTTTGCTTTTTTTTTTTAGTCCCTCAAGGGTACTTTACTATGCGATCAAAAAAGTACAAACTACTAAAAAATCGTGTTAGTTAACAGTCGGGGGGAATGTTGTAGGAAAAAAATGCAATACTTGTGTATTGCCTTTATCTGTGCTCTACTATGAAGCCTTGCCTCTGGCCTAATAATAGGGCACAGGTGGCAGAACTGGAGGTGTTTACCAGGCCACTGGCTGCCATGGCAAACAATCGGCAACAACCCTGCAATTTAGTCACAGGGATCGATCGAGGGACAGATGGAGTCCCTTTCCTCTGTTTAACTGCTGAGATGCCGCGATTGCTATTGACCATGGCATCTGAGTGGTTAAACTACCAGGATTGGAGTTATCTTTGATCCCGGCTGTTGCAGGCAAGTGTCAGCTTTTTGAAACAGCCATCAATTGATGCGTAACTGTACGTCGGATGTCACCAAGGGGTTAAAGAGAATTTCTACACAAAAGTAAAATTAGCCATTTATAAGAAGAGCAAAAGTAAGAGCAGTAGTCAAAGTTTGGTCATTATGTTTCATTTACTTATAGAGATATTAGCAGTGGCCGTTTTTTGCAAAAGTGGCAAAAAAGAAGTGTAGCCATATTGATTGTCAGTTTCAAATTTATACAAATATATATGTATATACACAATATTTACAGCCCATCAGCCAAACTATACATTTATAATTTATTTTAAAGATAAGATTGTTCTAACCTTTTGTTACTCCATATCAATGACACATATCACCCAATAGTTACATAACACTAACGTGTGTGCGATTGGTACAAGTAACATTGTCCGGGACTAGCTAAACATCTCATTGTATTCATCCCAGAACAGTTCCAACATCTGAATGCAATCCAACACAGACCTCTTATCGTCAGGGTAGCATGGCTTGGGAGCAAGCCATCATATTCTTAATCCATATCTTATCCATATCATAACACTGCAGTACATCTTGCGGTTTTTTCTCAGGTGGCTCAGCATTGCTAGGTTATTTGTATCTACAATCCCACCTTTCATTTCTCTTTATAGCCTTCACAGTAAGCTCACTCAAGTCAATAGGCAGCAATAATGTTTCCCTAAGAGATTAGGATCCCACATGACTGCAGAAAAAGATAGGGATCCTAAAACATTACTTTTAATAACATAAGTTAAAAATATATAAATTAATTAACCCCTTCAGGACTGAGCCTGTTTTGGCCTTCAGGACGAAGCAGAATTTTCAAATCTGACATGTGTCACTTTATGTGGTAATAACTCCGGAATGTTTTTACCCATCCAAGCGATTCTGAGATTGTTTTCTCGTGACATATTGTACTTTATGTTAGGGAAAATATTTGTTCGATAAATTCAATATTTATTTGTAAAAAACACCAAGATTTAGAGAAAATTAGCAAAAATTTGCATTTTTCTAAATTTAAATGCATCTACTTGTAAAAAAGATAGTAATACCATACACAATACTTACTATTTTATATTTCCCATATGTCTACTTTATGTTTGCATCGTTTTTTGAATATTCTTTTATTTTTCTAGGACGTTACAAGGCTTAGAACTTTAGTAGCAATTTCTCATATTTTCAAGAAAATTTCAAAAGCCTATTTTTTCAGGGACCAGTTCAGTTGTGAAGTGGCTTTGAGGGCCTTATATAATAGAAAGTCCCCATAAATCACCCCATTTTGAAAACTGCACCCCTCAAAGTATTCAAAACAGCATTTAGAAAGTGTTTTAACCCTTTAGGCGTTTCACAGGAATTAAAGCAAAGTAGAGGTGAAATTTACAAATTGCATTTTTTTTTTCGAAAATTAATTTGTAATACATTTTTTCTGTACCACAGAAGGTTTTACCAGAGAAACGCAACTCAATATTTATTGCCCAGATTCTGCAGTTTTTAGAAATATCCCACATGTGGTCCTAGTGCGGTAATGGACTGAAGCACCGGCCTCCGAAGCAAAGGAGCAACTAGTGGATTTTGGGGCCTCCTTTTTTTAGAATCTATTTTACCCAGCTCTTCCCGGTACTCCTGGTGGCGGATGGTACCTGGGTAATAATAGGGGTTAGTGATAGCCTTATTACTGGCTAACACTAAGCCCCTTCTTAGTAATGGACGCTCTCAATCAGACAGCAGCCATTACTAAGGCGGTAATGAAGTATTAAAAAACAGAGACATAAAGAAATTTATTTTATTGAAATGTCAACTCTTCCACACAATCCACTTTAACCATTTTATTAAAAAAAAAAGAAAAAAAGCTTACATCAGCGAAGTAGTTTAACGAATCTACGACGTAGTCCAAATGGTCCAGGGGAACCTGCAAAACAAAAATTAGCAGTATGAAAAATAAAAATAAAGTTGGCTGCCCCCACAGACATATGAATAAATAGCCACTTTCGGGAACATATTAACTCCTTAAGGACGCAGCCTAGTTTTGGCCTTAAGGCTCAGAGCCCATTTTTCAAATCTGACATATTTCACTTTATGTGGTAATAACGTCGGAATGCTTAAACCTACCCAAGCGATTCTGAGATTGTTTTCTCGTGACACATTGGGCTTCATGTTCGTGGTAAAATTTGGTTGATATATTCAGTGTTTATTGGTGAAAAATTGCAAAATGTAGAGAAAATTTTGAAAAAATTGAATTTTTCAGAATTGAAATGCATCTGCTTGTCCAACAGACAGTTATACCACCCAAAATAGTTACTAGTTCAAATTTCCCATATGTCTACTTAAGATTGGCATCGTTTTTTGAACATTATTTTATTTTTCTTGGACGTTACAAGGCTTAGAACATAAACAGCAATTTCTCATATTTTTAAGAAAATTTCAAAAGCCTTTTTTTTAAGGTACCTCTTGAGTTCTGAAGTGGCTTTGTGGGGCCTATGTATTAGAAACCCTGAAAAAAACACCCCATTTTAAAAGCTAGACCCCTCAAAGTATTCAAAACAGCATTTAGAAAGTGTTTTAACCCTTTAGGCGTTTCACAGGAATTAAAGCAAAGTAGAGGTGAAATTGACAAATTGCATTTTTTTTTTCGAAAATTAATTTGTAATACATTTTTTCTGTACCACAGAAGGTTTTACCAGAGAAACGCAACGCAATATTTATTGCCCAGATTCTGCAGTTTTTAGAAATATCCCACATGTGGTCCTAGTGCGGTAATGGACTGAAGCACCGGCCTCCGAAGCAAAGGAGCAACTAGTGGATTTTGGGGCCTCCTTTTTTTTAAATCTATTTTAGGTACCATGTCAGGTTTGAATAGGTCTTGTGGTACCAAAACAGTAAAGACCCCCAAAAAGTGACCCCATTTTGGAAACTATACCCCTCAAGGAATTTATTTATGGGTATAGTTAGCATTTTGAAACCACAGTTTTTTTGCTAAATTTATTTGAATTAGTATGTGAAGATGAAAATCTAATTTTTGTGTGAAAAAACGTAAAAATTTTAAATATTTACAAGGAATAAAGTAGAAAAAACACCCCAACATATGTAAAGCAATTTCTTACGATTATAGCAATACCCCATATGTGGTAATAAACTGCTGTTTGGACCCACAGCAGGCCTCAGAAGGGAAGGAGCACCATTTGGATTTTGGATTTCTGATTTTGCTGAAATAGTTTTCAGTGCCGTGTCACGTTTGCAATGCACTGGAGGGATGAAAACCATGGAAACCGCCCAATAGTGACCCCATTTTGGAAACTACACCCCTCAAGGAATTTTTCTAGGGGTAAAGTTAGCATTTTGACCCCATAGTTGTTTTGCTGAAGTCATTGGAATTAGTCTGTAAAGGTAAAAATCAACTTTTTTTCTGTAAGAACTTAGAAATGTTTAATTTTTACAAGGAATAAAGGAGAAAAAGCACCCCAACATTTGTAAAACAATTTCTCCTGATTACGTAAATACCCCATATGTGGTAATAAACTGCTGTTTGGACCCACACCGGGGCTTAGAAGGGAAGGGGCACCATTTGGCTTTTGGAGCTCAAATTTAGCTGGAATAGTTTTTGGGTGTCATGTCGAATTTGCAAAGCCCCTGTGGTACTAAAACAGTGGAAACGTCTCAAAAGTAACCCCATTTGGGAAACTACACCACTTAAGAAATCGATCTAGGTGTATAGTGAGCATTTAGGCCCCACACGTCTTTTGCAGAATTTATTAGAATTAGGCCGTGAAAATTAATATCAACATTATTTCCACTAAAATGTTGCATTTTTTCAATTTCACAAAGGATAAAGGAGGAAATGCACCCCAACATTTGTAAAGCAATTTCTCCCGAGTACGGCAATACCCCACATGTGGTCATAAATGTTTTTTCAATAGAAAATAAATTAACCCTTTCCGGACTGATCCATGTTTTGCTTTTTCTTTTTTGTTTTTCCTCCCCGCATTCCGAGAGCCACAACATCTTTATTTTTCCGTTAATAGAGCGGTGTGGGGGCTTATTTTTTGCGGGACGAGCTGTAGTTTTTATTGGTACCATTTTTTGGTACATAAGACTTTTTCAGCACTTTTTATAAAATTTTTTGGTAGAGCGAAGGTGACCAAAAAACTGTGATTTTGCAATTTTTCACGGCGTTCACCGTGCGAGTTCAATAATGGTATATTGTAATAGCTTGGACTTTTACGGACGCAGCAATACCAATTTTGTGTATTTTTTTAATTTTTTTACATTACTTTAGAGAAAAAATATGAAAAGGGTTTCTTTTTGGACTTTAAATATTTATTTAATTATTTCCACTAATAATAACTATTTACTTTTGTTTTTACATATTTTATTAGTCCCCATAGGAGACTTGAACCAGCAATCGTTAGATCACTGGTAGAATACATTGCAATACTAATGTATTGCAGTTTATTGTGATTTTTGCAGGCTCCTGTAACAGCGCGATTGCTGTTTCTGTCCGTTAGTCCCGGGTATCAGCTGTAATACACAGCTGACACCCGCAGCGTTTGGCACGGGCTCAGTGCGTGAGATGCTTCATATGTCACCCTCCACACCCCGACATGCTATTAAGTCATGGTGCGCGAAGGGTTTAATTCGCAGCCGATGGTGGAAAGTGAAAATTAAAATTTTCCACTGATGTGCCATTTTAGTGCACTATATGTTGTGCCCAGTTTGTGCCACAAATACCACAAATAAAATATTAACAGGGTTCTCCCGGGTATGGCGATGCCATATCGGTGGACATAAATGGCTGTTTGGGCAGACTGTAGGGCTCAGAAGGGAGGGACGCTATTTGACTTTTGGAGCGCAGATTTTGCTTGGTAGAAGCTCTGGCGTTTTGCTGGTATTTCAGTTTATAATGTGTAGGTACATGTAGGCTGGGCAGAGTACATCAGGGGCATAATAAGAGGGTATAATAATGGGGTAAATAAATAATAATCCGCAGATATGTGGCCAGTGTTGCACTTATATTATAAATGGCGCCCGATCTTATCCGCTTTTGGAACGCTCTGCACATTTTGCATCACCATAATCTGGGAGCCGGAACTTTTTCTATTTTTTCACCACCGGAGCTGCGTGAGGGCTTATTTGTTGCGGGACAATCTGTAATTTTCATTGGTACCATTTTGGGGTACATGCGATTTTGTTGAGCACTTTTTATTCCATTTTTCGGCAAGCAAGGTGACCAAAAACCATCAATTCTGATAATGATTTTTATTTATTTTTTAGAGCGTTTACCCTGGGCTATAAGTGACCGTTATATTTTATTCTGCGGGTCGGTACGATTACGGCGATACCAGATGTATCTAGGTTTTTTTTATGTTTTGCAGCGTTTGCGCAATAAAATAACTAATTTATAAAAGAATTTATTTTCTGTCACCATATTCTGAGAGCCGTAACTTTTTTATTTTTCAGTCAAAAAAGCTGTGTAAGGGCTTGTTTTTTGCGGGACGGGTTGTAGTTTGTATGGGTACAATTTTGGCGTACATGCGACTTTTTGATCACTTTTTATTGTATATTTTCTGAGGGGTGGTGACCAAAAAATAGTGATTCTCGCTTTGTTTTTCATTTATTTTTTTTGCGGTGTACACCGTGCGGGAAAAATAATATTATAGTTTTATAGTTGGGGTAGTTACGAACGCGGTGATACCACATATGTAGAAAATACAGGAAGAAAAAACGGGATGCACGGCGCTGCTTAATAAGAAAGGTTTTAATGACGATAAATGCTACGCGTTTCGATACCGGACCGGCATCTTCATCAGGCATATCATGAGAGTGGTAAAAAAACACACATATATATACACAAAAGTACAAGTGAAAAGTAAGATCATTGGACCAGTTCAGACCAGCCTCCTGGCCAAAAACCGCCAAAACCTGCAGGTCAAAGTTCAGAAATGTCAGAAAAAATAAAAACAGTAAACAGTAAAAATGAGGTGAATAAAAGTCACAAATGGGTTGCTAGCAGATAATGCATGACATAAAATGACACACAGGGCCACATTTGTTACAGTATATAGACGAACAGTTACAGAGCAGCAGGGAAATGCTGCACTCAATGCAAATAGTATGTTGTACATAAGGAAGTTTTATTTGTGGTATGTGGAAGGGATACGTAGTCTGAAGTTGTCATGGGGATAGTGAGATATTACAATGTCAGAAAAAACTGTACGAGATCATTCATAACGCGCATACTGGCGCGTTGTCATGGCAACCATAAACAAATGCATGCCGGAAGAGAGGGGAAATGTGTTGGAACGCATGATGAAGCGCAAAGATCGCAGGGGGGAAGTTGTACACAAGGGTAAATTGAGCCAGCAAATAGCTGGAGCATATATGCTAATTATATCAAAATTACAGCTAATAGACATACTTGTAATTGTGAGTGCTGTATATATTTGTAAGAAATGATGGAATAAAACTAATAAAATAATGCAATATGAGGAATATGTATAACCTCGACATCGGATAGCTCTGGAAATATTAGTGCATATATAAATAACAATATGGATAGTACAATGCGAAAAATGGAAGAAATATATGAAAATTTAAAAATAGGTTAGTATAGACTTTAGGAAACACCATATCAAAATAAAATTAATAATTAATACACCATCGAAGAAATTAGTAATTAATAAAAAATCAATAGAATTAATAATTAATAGGCTGTCCGTAGAATACAACACATAAAAAAATGTTTGACATTAATCCAAAGCGGACTCCGTAATATCATTAAGGCCATTAGGAAATAAGGTCGCCAATTTATATATCCAAAAATTTTCTCTTTGTTTTAATCTAATAAATCTATTAGATATATCAAGGGGTATTTTTTCAATGGGAGTCACAGTGATAGAATCAAAATTGCATTTATGTTCAATGGCACAGTGGCGGGACACGCTATGTTTTTCGAACCCAGTCCTAACATTAAATCTGTGTTTATTGACTCTACATCTGAGGGTTTGGGTGGTACGACCCACATATTGTCGATTGCACGCGCATTGTAACAGGTAGATAACATAGTCACTACCACAGTTGAGAAAACTTTTAATCGGGAAACTTTCATTCGTAATTATGGAAGTGAAGTGTGTTTTTTTGTTTGAAATATTTAGACAACAGAGACATCTGGATTTGCCACAACGATAAGACCCGTTAATGATTAATGAAGTTTTTGGAGGGTCTTGGGTAATTTTATGCAGTTTGCTCGGCGCTATCATGTTTCTTAAAGTTTTTGCCCTTCTATAAGTGATCCTAGGCCTCATGGGAAGGATACTTTTCATGTATTGGTCATTTTTTAGGATGTGCCAGTGCTTTAGAAGTATAGAATTAATTAATTTACTCCCTTTATTAAAGGTAGTGATAAAATTACAATTAAAATCAGTTGGTTTCACAACTGCCCGGGATGTGGGGTTGATACATTCAATTTGTGTTAGCGCTTTTGCTCTAGACTCTGCTCCCTTGATCAAACTAGTTGGAAAGTTTTTTTGTTTAAATCTTTTTTTCAAAATATTACATTCAGCGGAGAAATCTTTGTCGCTAGTGCAATTTTTTCTTATTCGTTTGAATTGGCCAAACGGTACATTTTTTAGCCATGGACGGTAATGTGCACTTTTAAAATTTAGATAGCTGTTAACATCAACTCCTTTAAAATGTGTCTTAGTACTTAAGAGGCGGCCATTTTTTTCAATTGTTAAGTCTAAAAAATCTATTCGTTCAAGAGACGAAGTATGCGTAAGTGTAATCCCAAAGTTGTTATTATTGAGGTGGCTTACCCAATCTAAAATTACAGTTGAATTGCCTTTAATGATGAAAAAAAGGTCATCTATATAGCGTTTATAGAAAATAATATTATCCTTGAAATTATGGTCACCGTATATATAAAGATCTTCAAAGGCCCCCATGTACAGGTTAGCGTACGATGGGGCAAATCTTGACCCCATCGCACAGCCCTTTACTTGTCTGTAAAATTTGCCCTCAAAAGTAAATACATTGTGTTTAAGTATAAAATCAATACAGTCCATTAAAAAATTGATCTGATTATTCGGGAAAAGGGGGTTAGAGGTTAAATAAGTTAAAGACGCTTGCATGCCGAGATCATGTGGGATATTTGTGTAAAGTGATGTCACATCTGCAGTAAAAAACCATAGATCCGTAAAATCGTGGGCGGTTTGCAGTTTATAGAGTTCTCTGATTAGATGGGTAGAATCTTTAAGGTAAGACGGTAGTTTAACCACATGTGATTGGAGGTGAATATCTATAAAATGTGATAGGTTGCTGGTTAACTGCAGATGTGACATCACTTTACACAAATATCCCACATGATCTCGGCATGCAAGCGTCTTTAACTTATTTAACCTCTAACCCCCTTTTCCCGAATAATCAGATCAATTTTTTAATGGACTGTATTGATTTTATACTTAAACACAATGTATTTACTTTTGAGGGCAAATTTTACAGACAAGTAAAGGGCTGTGCGATGGGGTCAAGATTTGCCCCATCGTACGCTAACCTGTACATGGGGGCCTTTGAAGATCTTTATATATACGGTGACCATAATTTCAAGGATAATATTATTTTCTATAAACGCTATATAGATGACCTTTTTTTCATCATTAAAGGCAATTCAACTGTAATTTTAGATTGGGTAAGCCACCTCAATAATAACAACTTTGGGATTACACTTACGCATACTTCGTCTCTTGAACGAATAGATTTTTTAGACTTAACAATTGAAAAAAATGGCCGCCTCTTAAGTACTAAGACACATTTTAAAGGAGTTGATGTTAACAGCTATCTAAATTTTAAAAGTGCACATTACCGTCCATGGCTAAAAAATGTACCGTTTGGCCAATTCAAACGAATAAGAAAAAATTGCACTAGCGACAAAGATTTCTCCGCTGAATGTAATATTTTGAAAAAAAGATTTAAACAAAAAAACTTTCCAACTAGTTTGATCAAGGGAGCAGAGTCTAGAGCAAAAGCGCTAACACAAATTGAATGTATCAACCCCACATCCCGGGCAGTTGTGAAACCAACTGATTTTAATTGTAATTTTATCACTACCTTTAATAAAGGGAGTAAATTAATTAATTCTATACTTCTAAAGCACTGGCACATCCTAAAAAATGACCAATACATGAAAAGTATCCTTCCCATGAGGCCTAGGATCACTTATAGAAGGGCAAAAACTTTAAGAAACATGATAGCGCCGAGCAAACTGCATAAAATTACCCAAGACCCTCCAAAAACTTCATTAATCATTAACGGGTCTTATCGTTGTGGCAAATCCAGATGTCTCTGTTGTCTAAATATTTCAAACAAAAAAACACACTTCACTTCCATAATTACGAATGAAAGTTTCCCGATTAAAAGTTTTCTCAACTGTGGTAGTGACTATGTTATCTACCTGTTACAATGCGCGTGCAATCGACAATATGTGGGTCGTACCACCCAAACCCTCAGATGTAGAGTCAATAAACACAGATTTAATGTTAGGACTGGGTTCGAAAAACATAGCGTGTCCCGCCACTGTGCCATTGAACATAAATGCAATTTTGATTCTATCACTGTGACTCCCATTGAAAAAATACCCCTTGATATATCTAATAGATTTATTAGATTAAAACAAAGAGAAAATTTTTGGATATATAAATTGGCGACCTTATTTCCTAATGGCCTTAATGATATTACGGAGTCCGCTTTGGATTAATGTCAAACATTTTTTTATGTGTTGTATTCTACGGACAGCCTATTAATTATTAATTCTATTGATTTTTTATTAATTACTAATTTCTTCGATGGTGTATTAATTATTAATTTTATTTTGATATGGTGTTTCCTAAAGTCTATACTAACCTATTTTTAAATTTTCATATATTTCTTCCATTTTTCGCATTGTACTATCCATATTGTTATTTATATATGCACTAATATTTCCAGAGCTATCCGATGTCGAGGTTATACATATTCCTCATATTGCATTATTTTATTAGTTTTATTCCATCATTTCTTACAAATATATACAGCACTCACAATTACAAGTATGTCTATTAGCTGTAATTTTGATATAATTAGCATATATGCTCCAGCTATTTGCTGGCTCAATTTACCCTTGTGTACAACTTCCCCCCTGCGATCTTTGCGCTTCATCATGCGTTCCAACACATTTCCCCTCTCTTCCGGCATGCATTTGTTTATGGTTGCCATGACAACGCGCCAGTATGCGCGTTATGAATGATCTCGTACAGTTTTTTCTGACATTGTAATATCTCACTATCCCCATGACAACTTCAGACTACGTATCCCTTCCACATACCACAAATAAAACTTCCTTATGTACAACATACTATTTGCATTGAGTGCAGCATTTCCCTGCTGCTCTGTGACTGTTCGTCTATATACTGTAACAAATGTGGCCCTGTGTGTCATTTTATGTCATGCATTATCTGCTAGCAACCCATTTGTGACTTTTATTCACCTCATTTTTACTGTTTACTGTTTTTATTTTTTCTGACATTTCTGAACTTTGACCTGCAGGTTTTGGCGGTTTTTGGCCAGGAGGCTGGTCTGAACTGGTCCAATGATCTTACTTTTCACTTGTACTTTTGTGTATATATATGTGTGTTTTTTTACCACTCTCATGATATGCCTGATGAAGATGCCGGTCCGGTATCGAAACGCGTAGCATTTATCGTCATTAAAACCTTTCTTATTAAGCAGCGCCGTGCATCCCGTTTTTTCTTCCTGTATTTTCTACTATTTTGGCAACCCCTTGGGAGTTTTGCGTTGGGATTGGCAGCAGCTTCTCTACTACGAATTACATGCCGGTAATTCACAACCTTGGAGGTGAGCATATATTGTTTTTTCTCCGCGCATTACATATTGATACCGCAAGTTTGGCGCCGTGTCCTTTTTTGTTTCACTTCAATACCACATATGTGTACTTTTTTTTTACGTGTTCATTTTTTTTCCTATAATAAAAGACTTATTATAGGAAAAAAAGCAGTTCATGTTTATATCACTTATAACTTTTATTTTTACACTTTTTTTAAAACATTTTTATTCTTTTTTTTACTTTTTTCACTTGTCTCACTAGGGGACACTTAGGCTTGCAGCTTTGATCGCTGCTGGAATACATTACACTACACACGTAGTGTAATGCATTCCAACTGTCATTGTGACGTGACAGTCACACTGACAGGAAGCCTACGACGACCACCCTCGGGGTGGTCCTCATAGGCTTCTGTACATGGCAACCCGGAAGCCATTGTCCGGCGTCCGGTTGCCATGGGTACGATCGCCAGCCCCCGTGATTTCACATGGGGGCTGCCGATCGGTGCTAAACACCTTAATTATGGCGTTCAAATCGAACGCCGCAATTAAGGGGTTAACTGCTGAAATCAGCGGCGATAGGCCTCTGATCGGCAACGGGGAATGCAGGGCAGACGCCCTGCACAGTTAACCGCCGCTGCGGTGTAGCGCCGTGCGGCGGTTAGCTGTCAAAGCACAGACGTAACCACGTCAAGGTGCATGAACTTACTGCACACCTCGACGTACAGTTACGTCAAGGTGCGGGAAGGGGTTAAGGCCAGGTTAGAAAGTTAAACTAGTAAACTTTGATTGGTGCGGTTGTCAAATACCAATGAACTTTATAAAAACTCAGAGTCTATGTGAATGGTGAGGAGCATTATCACTCCAGCACACTCTCTTAGTAGTAGAATCTCTCAGAATCCCTCAGAGTGGACACAATGTTCACAATATGCATTATATGGCCAAATGTATGTGGAAGCCATTTGCGGATTAAGTAGACCATAGGCCCTGGGCTGTTACCCAAACTTAGGCCCCCCCTTCTCCACCGCCGCCCTTCCGCGCCGTAACTATTGTTAACACTATTTAAAAAGTCCACCGTCCAGTAGCACCAGCCTGAAAATATGGATGGGCGCACGCCCTGGGAGCCCGATCACGGTTCCAAAGATTCCAATATGTGTCCAAAAATAGGCAGCACTCCAAATCAAGGTGAAAAAAGTAGCTTTTAATAGCCCTCGTGCGCGAGGGCTAATAAAAGCTATTTTTTTCACCTTGATTTGGAGTGCTGCCTATTTTTGGACACATATTGTTAACACTACCTTTTTGTGCAAATATTAACAAATGGGTGTTACAATTCCCCTGGTCAAAGGGCTGTGTACCTACATACTAACAGTCTCCAACCATCGCTGACAGTATCAGTAGCCCTGTAGATAGCATCAAACACAGCCCACCTATAGATAGCGTCAAACAGCCCCACTGTAGATAGCGCCACACAGACCCCCTGGAGATAGTGCCATACAGCCCCCCTGTAAATAGTGGCACACACACTCTATAGATAACACCACACAGCCCCCCCTGTAAATAGTGCCACACACCCCCTATAGATAGAGCCACACAGCCCCCTGTAGATCGTGCCACACAGCCCTTCTGTAAATAGTACCACACAAACCCACTGTAGATAGCACCACCTCCCCTGTAGATAGCGGCACCCCCTTGTAGATAGCGCCAAACTGCACCTTCTGTAGATAGTGCCATACACCCCCTGTAGATAGCGCCACCCCCTGTAGATAGCACCACCCCCTTGTAGGTAGCACCACACAGCCCCATGCAGAAAGCGCCACACAGCCCCCTGTAGAATGTTCCACCCCCCTGTAGTTAGTGCCACACTTACCTGTCCCAGTTCCAGCGCTGTCCTCTTCTCCAACGATGCAGGCCTGGTCTCTTCTGACAAGGCCGCATTAAGCAGAGCAACGCAAGTGGCGCGATGACGTCATCGCGCCGCCTGCATCACAAAAAAAGGCTGAATGGCGGGGAAAGGAAATGATGGTTCCCTTGCCTTGCCAGCGATATCAATTGTATCCGCGTCCAAAGGACGCAGATACAATTGAGTACAGGGTCCTTCAGTTTTGTCGCGCTTTTTTGCCGCAATTCCCGGCAAAAATGTAACAAAACTATGTGGTCTTTGGGTGGCCATGGGCCCCCCGGGAACCTCGGGCCCCGGGCGGCCGCCCATAACGGACCAATGGGGATCTGCTACTGGTGGAAGACCTTTGTAATTATTGAGTTTAGGTGTTTCAGCCACAACATTACACACAGGTGCATGAAATCCAGCACGCAGCCATGCTTTAAACGTCGCATTGTCATGAGTCAGATTTGTAATCTAGTAGATCTGCCCCGGTTAATGGTAAGTTCTCTTATTGTCAAGTAGAAGTATCTAGGAGTAGCAACAGCTAAGCCATGAAGCAATAGATCATATAAACTGACAGGCTGTCTAGTGCTGGAGCATGTGGCACATAAATTTGCCTATCCTCATTTACAACACTCACTAGAGAGTTCCAAACTGCCTCTGGAAGTGACATTAGAACAAGAACTATGTATCAGAGCTTCATATAATGTGTTTCTATGGTTGAGTAGCTGCATACAAACCTAAGGCCTCCTGCATACCATAGTGGCTTTGCGGGCCGAAAAAGCACAGATCCGTTGTCAGTATTTGCGGAGTATGTGCCCGTGGGAAACCTTCCGCAGTCCATCCATAGTCATCAGTAATCACGGATCCACAAAATTTGCGGAAGGTTGAAAATTATTTATTTAGTTGTCCCAACCCCCTGAGGTGGTCACATGATAAAAGTTCCAACCCCATTTCACTTATGTTTTGCCTCGTTGAGAGCTCTGTCTGATTCTTCTGCTGATCTATCGCTGGTTTCTGGCGATTCTTTCACTGCAAAGGTGTCCTGCGATCCTGTGGATGATGTTCTCCTGGACTGGCTCCTCTCTCTGCAAATTGGACAGCAAGCAGCAATGCTGGATGAAGAACCGAAGAGCAGGGGGAGGAGGTATTGGGTTCACCCCATTGTCTCTCAACGGACTTGGAAGGGTAATTTCCACACCCTGTACTCTGGCCTGCAGCAGCACCCGGAGAAGTTTCACAGCTACTATTGTCTGACCACCGTTGCTTTTGATCATCTACTGGTGGACCTGTGTCCTGGACTCTCCTTCCAGGACACCACTATTCGATGGTTCATCTCTCCAGAGGAATGGCTCATCGTTACCCTCAGTTAAGAAAACATAATGCCCCCTTTGACAATATCCCCGTGTCTCCCTGGAACCGATAGTAGTGTTGTTGTCCCCTTTGCCCATTTTCTGATGTCTCCCTAGCACAGATAGTATAAGCATACTTGTCCCCTTGGCTTATTGTCACAATTTTTCCCTGGTACTGCTTCCAATAATTAACTTTTTTTTCTTTTTCACTGATTCCTGTCAACTGGGAACTCGTTTGCATCGCTGCATTTCGAGTTTCTGCTGGGTTCCTCCACCATTTTGCGGATCATCCGACTGACCTTCAAAGTGATCTGGCAGAGACTGAGAGTAGCGGTGATGCACAGCCCAAGGCAGAAGACTGGCTTCGGACTGCCGAGGGCTTCTACCATCAAGCACAGTTTCCCAACTGTGTTGGCGTGTGAAACACATTCGTATGAAGAAGCCGCCTCACTCAGGGTCCCTATATAGAGATGAGCGAACCGGGACAACCGAACCCGGTTTCGGTCCGAACTTCCGGAAAAGTTCGGTTCGCAGCGAATCCGAACTTCACCGAGTTCGGCCGAACCCGTTTTGACCGAACCCGGTCAAAAACATTATACAAATCGGCAGCCACTTATCTCTATCAATCACTAATAGAGAAAAGAGGCTGCTGATTAAAAATAAAATAAAAAGCATTTCATACGTACCCGGTCGTTGTCTTGGTGACGAGTCCCTCTTCTTCCTCCAGTCCGACCTTTTCTGACGCGGCAGCCTGTGATTGGCTGCAGAGGCCTCTGCAGCCTGTGATTGGCTGCAGAGGCCGCGGCAGCCTGTGATTGGCTGCAGCGCTCAGATGGGCTGCATCGTCATCAAGGGATGTCGAGAGGGACGCGTCACCAAGGCAACGGCCAGGAGACCGGACTGGAGGAAGCAGGGAGTTCCCGGTAAGTATGAACGTCTTTTTTTTTACAGGTACTGTGATCGGTAGTCACTGTCCAGGGTACTGAAACAGTAACTGCCGATCAGTTAACTCTTTCAGCACCCTGAACAGTGACTATTTAGGGTATGTGCACACACACTAATTACGTCCGTAATTGACGGACGTATTTCGGCCGCAAGTACCGGACCGAACACAGTGCAGGGAGCCGGGCTCCTAGCATCATAGTTATGTACATCGCTAGGAGTCCCTGCCTCTCTGCAGGACAACTGTCCCGTACTGTAATCATGTTTTCAGCACGGGACAGTAGTTCCACGGAGAGGCAGGGACTCCTAGCATCGTACATAAGTATCATGCTAGGAGCCCGGCTCCCTGCAGTGTGTTCAGTCCGGGACTTGCGGCCGAAATACGTCCGTCAGTTACGGACGTAATTAGTGTGTGTGCACATACCCTTACTGACGTCGCCTAGCAACGCTGCCGTAATGACGGGTGCACACATGTAGCCACCCGTCATTACGGGGCCTCATGCACACGACCATAAAAACACCCGTTATCACGGGTCGTAATTACGACCCGAAATAGCGGGCCCATAGACTTCTGTTAGCCACGGGTACCTTCCCATTTTCTCACGAGAAGGTGCCCGTGCCGTTAAAAAGATAGAACATGTTCTATTTTTTTATTTTACGGGCCGTGCTCGTAATTACGACTCGTAACTACGAGCACGGCCGGCCGGCCACGGGCAGCCGGCCGCTTTTGCGAACCGTGCTGTCATTATAATTATAGCAGCACGGCCCGTAAAATAGAAAAATAGAACATGTTCTATTTTTTTAACGGCACGGGCACCTTCCCGTGAGAAAACGGAAAGGTACCCGTGGGTAACAGAAGTCTATGAGCCCGTTATTGCGGGTCGTAATTCCGACCCGCAATAACGGGTGTTTTTACGGTCGTGTGCATAATGGGAGCACGGCTCGGAAAAACGAACGGCTGCCCGTGCTCATCTCCTGAAATACTCTGTGCTGCCTTAAACTCTGTGGACAGGTCAGGATCCTGTTTATTTTAAATGCTGCTAGGGAACCCGCTCGATCCACTATATAAGGCTACACTACAGTGCAGCATTTAAAAGAAACAGGATCCTGACCTGTCCACAGAGTTTAAGGCAGCACAGAGTATTTCAGGAGATGAGCGTGCAGATTCAGTGCTGCTGTGAACTCTGCTCTTACCATTACGTTGCTCTCAGTCTGTTACCTCTCCTCCACTCCTGTCCTCAAGAACACCTTCACATGATTGGCAAGTCACCACGTAATGGTAAGAGCAGAGTTCACAGCAGCACAGAGTATTTCAGGAGATGAGCATGCGGATCTTGTGCGTGGTGGTGACTTGCCAATCATGTGAACGTGTTATAGAGGACAGGAGTGGAGGAGATGTAACAGACTGAGCTACGTAATGGTAAGAACAGAGTTCACAGCAGCACAGAGTATTTCAGGAGAGGAGCTTGCAGATTCAGTGCTGCTGTGAACTCTGCTCTTACCATTACGTAGCTCAGTCTGTTACCTCTCCTCCACTCCTGTCCTCAATAACACCTTCACATGATTGGCAAGTCACCACCCCGCACAAGATCTGCACGCTCATCTCCTGAAATACTCTGTGCTGCTGTGAACTCTGCTCTTACCATTACGTGGTGACTTGCCAATCATGTGAAGGTGTTCTGGAGGACAGGAGTGGAGGAGAGGTAACAGACTGAGAGCTACGTAATGGTAAGAGCAGAGTTCACAGCAGCACTGAATCTGCATGCTCATCTCCTGAAATACTCTGTGCTGCCTTAAACTCTATGGACAGGTCAGGATCCTGTTTCTTTTAAATGCTGCACTGTAGCGCAGCCTTATATAGTGGATCGAGCGGGTTCCCCAGCAGCATTTAAAAGAAACCGTGTTTGTGTATGTGTGTGTATATATGTGTGTTTGGGTATGTGACTTTTTCTGTTTTTGTTTTTATATGTGTGTTTGTGTATATGTGTGTATGTATATATGGGTGTGTTTGTGTATATGCGTTTGTGTATATGTTTGTGTATATATGGGTGTATTTGTGTATATGTTTGTGTGTAGATGTTTGTGTGTGTTTTTGTATATGTGTGTGTTTGTGTATATGTGTGTATATGGGTGTGTGTTTGTGTGTATATATGGGTGTGTTTGTGTATATGTGTTTGTGTATATGTGTGTTTGGGTATGTGTGTTTTTGTTTGTATATGTGTTTGTGTATATGTGTTCGTGTATGTGTGTGTATAACTGTGTGTGTGTGTTTGGATATGTGTGTTTTTGTTTGTATATGTGTGAGTTCGTGTATATGTGTGTGTGTGTTTGTCTGTTTATGTGTGTGTGTGTGTGTGTGTGTGTTTGTATATCTTGTTGTGTTTGTGTATATATGTGTGTTTGTGTATGGTTGTTTGTTTGTGTGTGCGTGTATATATGTGTGTAGGTGAGTAGAAGTATTGTTATTGTTCACATTGATAACTGGTTTTTTATGTTGTTGCAGATTTTGATGTACCGATTGGACTACGTCTTCGATTCGTTGGACTACTGCGTAGATCTACGTTTTTTCAAATTTTAATAAAATGGTTAACGAGGGTTTTGTTGGGGATTTCTTATTTCAATAAAAATGAATTGTCTTTGTGTTTTTTTTTTAAACTTTATTAGTGCCTAGATAATGGCAGTTGGGTGATTGACAGCGTCCATTATTAAGGCGGTACTTAGTGTTAGCCGGTGCAGAGGCTAGCACTAACCACCCATTATTACCCCGGTACCCACCACCACCAGGGGTGCCGGGAAGAGCTTGGTACGATCCAGTACCCGACCATCTGTTGTGATGGTCGGGTACTGGGGCGGCCGTAGGCTGGTATTATGAGGCTGGGAAGGGCCAAAATCAGTGGACCTTCCCACCCTTGTAATGCTAGGCTGCTGCTGCTGTGTTGTATCGGGCTGGTTATAAAAATGGGGGGGACCCCCACGTCGTTTTTTTTTTTGAATTTAACAAATTTAGCAATAGACGGGTCCCCCACATTTTTAATAACCAGCCATATACAAGGCCGCAGCAGTCTGGCATTACATTGGTGGGAAGGGCCACTGGTTTTGTCCATTCCCAGGCTAATAACACTGTGTTGTATGTGGCTGGTTATGATAAATTGGGTGGAACCCCATGTCTTTAAAAAAAAAAAAAATTAAATAAATAATTTAAAAAAATGACGTGGGGTCCCCCCCACTTTTATAACCAGCCACATACAACACATCAGCAGCAGCCTAGCATTACAAGGGTGGGAAGGTCCACTGTTTTTGGCCCTTCCCAGCCTCATAATACCAGCCTGCGGCCGCCCCAGAGCCCGACCATCACAACAGATGGTCGGGTACTGGATCGTACCTGGCTCTTCCCGGCACCCCTGGTGGTGGTGGGTACCAGGGTAATAATGGTGGTTAGTGTTAGCCTCTGCACCGGCTAACACTAAGCCTCGCCTTAGTAATGGATGTTGTCACTCAGACAGCGGCCATTACTAAAGTGGTAGTAATAAAATTTGAAAAGAAAAAGACAAAAATATAGATAAAATATTTTATTGAAATAAAGCACCCCCAACACAACCCTCATTAACCATTTTATTGTAGAAAAAAAACACGTCATCTAAGTAGTCCTCGAAACCGACGTAGTCCAAACACCAAACCTGTGAAAAAAAATAATTAAATAAAACATGTCGTAGGCTTAGATTCAGTTTAATGTGTGATACTGACTGTTATACCATGTATAGAAGCCTGCCGCGAAGTTGACTTAGATACAGGGCGCCAGCAGACAGTATCATACATGGCCATACATACATATATACAAACATACATACAAGCATGCACATATATACATGCAAATATACATACATGCAAACATACACACATATATACATGCAAACTATCATACATACATGAATACACACACACACATGAAAACATTCATACAAACAAACATGCAAAGATACATACATACATATATACAAGCATGCACAAATATACATGCAAACATAATTACATACATGCACATATATATAAACATACATGCAAACATACATGCAAAAATAAAAACATGCAAACATACATACATGCACATATATACATACATACATGACAACATACATACAAACATACATGACAACATACATACATGCAAACATACATACATACATACATGCAAACACATACACACATGCAAATATACATACAAACATGCACATGTATACATACATGCCAACATACATGCAAACATACATGCACATATATACATACATACATACATGCAAATATATACATGCAAATATACATACATACATACACACATGCACATATATACATACATGCCAACATACATGCACATATATACATACATACATGACAACATACATACATACATACATACATGACAACATACATGCAAAAATACATACATGCAAACATACATACATACATGCAAATATATACATGCAAATATACATACAAACATGCACATATATACATACATGCCAACATACATGCACAGATATACATACATGACAACATACATACATGCCAACATACATACATACATACATACATACATACATGACCAAAAAAATAATAATACGTTCATACTTACTTTCCTCCTGTCCGGCCTCCAGCGATGACGTTTCATCCATGTCGCCGCTGCAGCCTGTGATTGGCTGCAGAGGCGGTCACGTGGGATGAAGCGTCATCCTGGCGTGCGTGACCGCCACTACAGCCTGTGATTGGCTGCAGCGGCGAAAGGGTTGAAACGTCATCGCTGGAGGCCGGACAGGAGGAAAGTAAGTACGAACGTATAATTTTTATTTTTTTATTACATTTATTAAAATTGTATTTTCCGCGCGCCGAGCATGTACTGTGAAGGTTGCTGAAAGAGTTAGTGCAGCCCATTAACTCTATCAGCACCCCGGACAGTAGCATGCTCGGCGCACGTAAGTGACAGGTTCGGTCAGAACTAGTTCGGTCCGAACCGAACTTTTCTATGAAATTCGGCGAACTAGCCGAACCGAACTTTTGATAAGTTCGCTCATCTCTATCCCTATACTTCATCTATAAACAGTATGTCTCGGTGATGCTGTTGGCCTTGGCTGACAGCGACTACTGGTTTATAATTGTGGATATAGGGGCCTATATTTCAGAATGGGTGAACGGCTTCAGTCCAACTAGCTCGCCCTTCCAGAACAAAGACATCTGCAGGGATCTTCTGTACCTCATGTGCCATTTGTCATTGTGTCTGATGAAGGTTTTTGACTTTCCCCTCACCTAATGCGTCCATTTACCAGACGTGGCTTGAATGACCGGAGGCACATTTTTAACTACCGCCTTACCTATGCGAGACGGTATGTGGAGTACGCCTTTGGGATTCTGAGCAGGAAGTGGCGGGTATTGCAGTACTCTCTGCAGATAAGTGACATCCAAGCCAGTGTCATCCTCCACAACTTCTGCCGGATTCACAATGCTGAGTTGGACGTTGAGCTACAGCAGTACATGCCAACATCGACCATTCCTCAGGAACATAACCAACATGGAAGACCTGGAGTGTCAGGACTGGCAATCCGGGATCTCTATACTGACTATTTTTTGTCATCTGTGGGAGCGGTTCTATGGCAGATGGATGCTATCCATTAGAAAATATGGTTCTGGACCTTTTCCTGTCCAGTTTAGTATAGTTTATGTTTTTTCCTTTAGTTAATGTAGGGACTCGCAAGACAATGGGTCGCGGGCTTACAGTATGTCTGCCTAAATACCTTTTTTATGTTTTACAGTTTTTTATCCAAAGTTGGTATTGTGGGCAGAGATACCTACTAATACCTCATTATACCGTGTGAAAACAAAAAGCAAAATATATATAAAAAAACTAAATTTAAATGTTTTTAAAAAAAAATGGTCTGTCTGTCTGTCATTTATGGTGCGTGTAAATATACTGCAACATAACCCTTTATGTCTACAGTTTCTTGACATGTACACTACAATCAAACATTCAACACATACTATGAAGACATTCACCAACATTATTGAAAAAACAAACACAGGAATTAAATGTAAAAACTTTTTAATACAATAAAATCCTCAAAACGATAAATTAAAAAAAACTATAAATCAAGCCATTCCCTAGTTAACGAGGAGGAGACAGATTGTGCTCCGCTGGTATTCCCACATCCCTAACTCTGTCCATGTTGTGGGGGCTGGTAGTATTGCCCATAGGGAGCACTTGGCGGGTACATTGCTCTATCTTGGGAAAACAGGGACTGGGATGAGTCCTGGAGGTAAGATCTTGGGCGTGGTGGCAGTGGTGGTGCTTGTGCCGATGGTCTTCTGCAGCAGTACTCCAATACCTGGAACAGCTCACTTGATCAGGGTTGGTTTTAAAGACCTCCACCACCCCCAAGAGAGCAGTCTGGCACCAATTTTTTTCCTCCTCAGGGACTGTCTTGAGAAGTTTGGCCAGAACATGTCCTCCTGTGTATCTGTGCTCTGGCGTCAATCTCTGCCCTTGTGTCTGCAGTGGCAGATGTGAGTGGTACAGTTCGTGCTCTTAGACGCACAGGTGGTCTGGAGAGAGGTGTATAATCTATTGGTAGGTGACAGAGTGAACGTCAACAGTGGACTCTGTCAAGCTGCTCGGTGTGGACACAGTATTACTGGTGAGCATGACTCCACAGCATCTGCTTCCAGCTATGTTTCATCCGAGTCCACTTCTGGTCAGTTTGAAGAAGATTGTCCTTAGTTCTATGTAGTGAAAATTTAAAAACATTAATCTTTTTAAAATGTGTCTTGTATACCTATGCTCAATCAGTGGATCCTATACACAATCCACTTAGCAGGCACTGACATATGAAAGTATGCTAGGTATTAGGCTGGTCCCTGTTACCCAGCATAGCTCCATGCGTGACAATAGGCCCTAACTACACATAATCCAGCTGGCAGACATTGACGGATGGAAGTATGCTAGGTACCAAGCTGGTTAATGTTGCCTAGCCTAGCTCCATGCGTGACAATAGGCCCTTAGTACACATAATCCACCTAGCAGACATTGACGGATGGAAGTATGCTAGGTAGCAGCCTGGACCCTGTTACCTAGCATAGCTCTATGCGTGACAATAGGCCCTAACTACACATAATCCACCTAGCAGACATTGACGGAAGGAAGTATGCTAGGTACCAAGCTGGTTCCTGTTACCTAGCCTAGCTCCATGCGTGACAATAGGCCCTAACTGCACATAATCCACCTAGCAGACTTTGACAGATGGAAGTATGCTAGGTACCAGGCAGCTCCATGCGTCACTAGACAAGTAAATATAATAGGTACTTATGGGCCAACCTCCATCACATCATTCAGGAAAATAAGCTGTTGTGTGTATAGGTAGGGGAGCTTTGCTCTGTGCCCATCCCCACTGTTCCCCTTGTCCATTAGCTCCGGACAGAACTCATCCAGACAGGTGTTCCATCGGGTCTTCAGTTCATCCACTAGAAAAAAAAAAAATATTAAATTCACATAAAAAACAACATAGCTACAAAGGGTCATGGGGCATAGGTATTGGGTGATACTTACATAGTTATTTTCATTGTGCCCTTGTCACCTCCTCCCACTCCCCTTGGAGTTCATCAGATACTTCTTCCCAGGCGCGGTCTTTTAAATTCCTGTCCTGGTAAGCACCCTGGCGCTTGTCCCAAATGCATGGGCGCTCATGCACCTGGGTGATTTACTTCTCCACTTGCTGAGAACCCAGAGACATGATTCCTGTCCTGTAGCTTTCCCTGTACTGTGCATAAAATGTTTTGCCTCTGCCTTGTGTCTAGACCTCGTGGCTACAACTTGGCAATTCCCTTGCGTCGCTAGGCAACCTATCCGCAATTGTGAATACACATGGATGCCAACCAGTATGGCGTCAGCAATTTCCACGGTCTCATAGACTTCTATTGGCGAGTCCGTGCCGCAATTGCATAATGACATTTTTGTGGCCTAACCCGGATCATTAAAAGTCACGGTCGTGTGCATGGGGTCATTTAAATGAATGGGTCCGCAATGTATCAACAAAAAAGCGTTTAAATTGCGGCCGCAAAACTACGGTCGTGTGCATGAGGCCTACCATCACTATGCACAATGCCAAGCGTCAGCAGGAGTGGTATAAAGCACGCCATCACTGGACTCTGGAGCAGTGGAAACGTGTTCTCTGCAGTGATGAATCACATTTTACATTTTGGCAGTCCGATAGACAAATCTGGGTTTGCAGATGCCCGGATAATGCTGACTACCAAATTGCATAGTGCCTACTGCAGAATTTGGAGGAGGAGGGATGGTGGTCTGGAGCTGTCTGTCAGGGTTTGGGCTAGGCTCCATATTTGCAGAGTAGGGTAATGTTAACCCCTTAAAGTCCAAGCCATTTTTCATTTTCGTTTTCCACTCCTCGATTTCCAAGACCCATAACTTTTTTTTATCAATGGAGTGGTGTGAGGGCTTATTTTTTTGCGGGAGGAGTTGTAGTTTCTATTGCCACTATTTAATGTACCATGTACTGTACTAGGAAACTGAAAAAAAAATTCTATGTGCGGTGAAATTGAAAAAAGCTGTGATTCCTCCATGTTTTTTTGTTTTTGTTTTTATGGATTTCTCCTCACGTTAAAAACAGCAACTAAACTTTATTTTGCTGGTTAATACGATTACAGCAATACCAAATTTATATAGTTTTTTTAATGTTTCACTACTATTGCAAAGAAAAACTATTTGTTAAAGAAAAATGTTCAATCAAGGAGTGTAAAGGGGTTAATATTACAATATACAAAGACATTTTAGACTATTGGATGCTTCTAACTTTGTGGCAACAATTCGGGGAAGGCCCTTTCCTTTTCTAATATGACTGTGCCCCTGAGTACAAAATGAGGTTCATAAAGAAATGGTTTGGTGATCTTGGTGGGGAGGAATAGATCCCTGAAATTAACCCCATCAATCACTATTAGGATGATTTGGAATGCTGACAGATCTTCTTGTTCAACATCAGTGCCTTGTGGGAGAATTCTAACTTTTAATATTTTTATTTTTTTTGAAACATAAAAAAAACCTTTATTTAACTATCCTTTACTTTTTTTTATTAATCCCCCTAGGAGACTTGAACCAGAGACTTGGATCGCTTGCATGATATAATGTATTGTAGTATATCATGATACAGAGAGTCTCCTTTGAAGCCCTGCTGGAGGCTGAGCTTCAAAAGGAGTACATACAGTGAAGGAAATAAGTATTTGATCCCTTGCTGATTTTGTAAGTTTGCCCACAGTCAAAGACATCAACAGTCTAGAATTTTTAGGCTAGGTTAATTTTACCAGTGAGAGATAGATTATATAAAAAAAAAAAAAAGAAAATCACATAGTCAAAATTATATATATTTATTTGCATTGTGCACAGAGAAATAAGTATTTGATCCCGTTGGCAAACAAGACTTAATACTTGGTGGCAAAACCCTTGTTGGCAAGCACAGCAGTCAGACGTTTTTTGTAGTTGATGATGAGGTTTGCACACATGTTAGATGGAATTTTGGCCCACTCCTCTTTGCAGATCATCTGTAAATCATTAAGATTTCTAGGCTGTCGCTTGGCAACTCGGATCTTCAGCTCCCTCCAAAATTTTTAGATGGGATTAAGGTCTGGAGACTGGCTAGGCCACTCCGCTTCTTTTTGAGCCACTCCTTTGTTGCCTTGGCTGTATGTTTCGGGTCATTGTCGTGCTGGAAGACCCAGCCACGAGCCATTTTTAATGTCCTGGTGGAGGGAAGGAGGTTGTCACTCAGGATTTGACGGTACATGGCTCCATCAATTCCCCCATTGATGCGGTGAAGTATTCCTGTGCCCTTAGCATAGAAACACCCCCAAAACATAATGTTTCCACCTCCATGCTTGACAGTGGGGACGGTGTTCTTTGGGTCATAGGCAGCATTTCTCTTCCTCCAAATACGGCGAGTTGAGTTAATGCCAAAGAGCTCAATTTTAGTCTCATCTGACCACAGCACCTTCTCCCAATCACTCTCAGAATCATCCAGATGTTCATTTGCAAACTTCAGACGGGCCTGTACATGTGCCTTCTTGAGCAGGGGGACCTTGCGGGGACTGCAGGATTTTAATCCATTACGGCGTAATGTGTTACCAATGGTTTTCTTGGTGACTGCGTTCCCAGCTGCCTTGAGATCATTAACAAGTTCCCCCCGTGTAGTTTTCAGCTGAGCTCTCACCTTCCTCAGGATCAAGGATACCCCACGAGGTGAGATTTTGCATGGAGCCCCAGATCGATGTCGATTGACAGTCATTTTGTATGTCTTCCATTTTCTTACTATTGCACCAACAGTTGTCTCCTTCTCACCCAACGTCTTACTTATGGTTTTGTAGCCCATTCCAGCCTTGTGCAGGTCTATGATCTTGTCCCTGACATCCTTAGAAAGCTCTTTGGTCTTGCCCATGTTGTAGAGGTTAGAGTCAGACTGATTAATTGAGTCTGTGGACAGGAGTCTTTTATACAGGTGACCATTTAAGACAGCTGTCTTTAATGCAGGCACCAAGTTGATTTGGAGCGTGTAACTGGTCTGGAGGAGGCTGAACTCTTAATGGTTGGTAGGGGATCAAATACTTATTTCTCTGTGCACAATGCAAATAAATATATATAATTTTGACTATGTGATTTTCTGTGTTTTCTCTCACTGGTAAAATTAACCTAGCCTAAAAATTCTAGACTGTTCATGATTTTGACAGTGGGCAAACTTTCAAAATCAGCATGGGATAAAATACTTATTTCGTTCACTGTAGATGGCAGCCCTGGGGGCCTTTATTAGGCCCCCAGGCTGCCCTGTCAACAATTGTAAATGGCCGATCACACCGCTGGGGGGGGGGGGGCGCGATGGTGTGTTCCACCCACTGGAGAGAGGTTTTAGCTGTGTAACACAGATGTCACCTGCCGAGTATGGAGCATGCTCAGCCCGTGAGCGCGCTGCGTACTTCCCCTTGGTGACAGCAACGTAAAGGTGCTTGTCATGTCGCCAATGGGTTAAAGCAAAAGGGGACCCAACTCAATATTAGCGGCCCTGGTTTTAAATGGGATGTTTATTTCTGCTATGAATCAATAGAAGCAGACAGGTATTATTATCTAGTGTAAATACATTTTGATACCCGATCCTCATCCACTGTACCAAATCTTTGCGGGTTTTAACCCATAAAAGACTTGTGCTCATTAAACAAATATGGCAAGAAATGACATTAGCAGTTTTGTTTACAACTGCACAATGTATCGGAGATTATCTAAGTAAATAGTGTGTTATTATTTACAGTATACAGCAGGAGGGGGTTAAATTATATATTCTTGACATAAGATATATAAAAATGTCAAAATATAATAAAAATCCCATCTTAATACACTCTCCACTGTAATCCATAACTGAGCCTGGGTTCTTTACCTATTCGGTTTCCCTACCCCATTCCATATTTTTCTTGTTTCTTTTTATCTTGATACTATTTAAAGAGGATCTGTCACTAGTTTATGAATGCCCTCCTAACTAATCTAATAGGCGCTTTGCTGCTGATCATTACAGTGTAATTTCTTTTCAAAATCATTTACTATTTTAAAAGTTATAAGCATGTTTCTAAATATGCTAATTAGACTCTACTTGCCAAATAGGAGGTGACTCTTTTTTTTTCCACTCTGGGCGGTGTAATGTTTCCTGTATGACGCTGTCCAATCAGCATACAGCTTCTGCCCCTTCTCTGCCCAGCAACACAGTGTGATCATTTAGTATACAGCTTCCATTCCCGACTGTGTATTCAACTGGTGATATCTTCAGTTGTTTCACAGCTAGAACTGTGGTCCTGGTGTCATATGAAGGATTAGAATCTCATCTTTTATATGCCACCAGAACCTGTTCTAGGTGGTCCACAGCCCGAGATATGAGTTATCCCCCTTCCCTCCAGTCTCAGTCTCTCACACTGTGTGAAGAAGCTTCATGCTGATAGGACAGCGTCAGAGGCTGTGAGGTAGCTCCACCTCAGGAGAATCTCTGGTGTTGACACCCACTTGGATATAGTCACATTTGCATATTTAGAAAAAAGCTCATAACTTTTAAAATAATACGTTTTGGGACACAATTTTCACTACTATTATAAGTGTAACAACACCTATTAGATTAACTAGGGGATAGGGCATTAATAAATATGGCATTAATAAACTAGTGACAGATCCTCTTTAAACGGCCTTTCATGATTTACTGCCTACGCACTCTGTACAGTGAAAGTCTTCCACTCTACAGTAAATTACCTCTATATTTGTAGCACTATTTGCCACCTGTATCTTTATATCTTGACATGTATTTGTATGTTTAACATGCCAAATTTTGTTTGCTTTTGATGCATTATGTTGTTCTTTTTTATTTATTCACTTTTTATATTATTCACATCATCACATAATTCACATAATCACTTTTTTTAAAATATTTACATAATCATACAGCTTCACCTAAAGGGTTACAGATTTTTGTTTTTCTTTTCCTATTTGATATATTATACACATTTTTTTCTATATTTATGTATTCTCTGTGAAGTGTTGTTTAAAATTTGAAATAAAGAATGAAAAAACAAATAGATTAAAAAGAGAATGTGCAATGGTTTGGATGAATCAAGTTCTTGGATAAAGCAGAACTTGAAATAAGGTATTTCCTGATCGTCCTTGGCAGCACAACACATATGGGGTTTTAGTCCCCTAGGTAAAATTAAGCAGAGACAGGTTAATTAGCAATAAGCATTAAGCAATTAAGGACTTCCCCTATAAGTATGTACCGGTAACCGGGCCCCAACTTATTTTTTCTTTCTCTCTAGGATCAGTTCGGAGACAGTTACCTATCCTACCACTGAGGAAAAGATTTATTCCGGGCTTTATACAGGGCTGCGCCTCTGTCCTTCAGCCGCGAAGGTGTACCAAGATGGCGGACGTTTCCTTTGTACACGACGACGGGGCACCTTACCTCATCCAGGTAACGGTAGCAGGGGAGGAGGATTCCCTGTTGGAACATCCCCTGTTCGTCTAGGTCCGAGGTGGATTACTGGACCGATCGCCTGCGCTCTCCCAGTACCCGAAAGTGCTGCTCGGCGTTACAGAGGCATGGATGGGGGCCGAAGTGATGGCAGCTTGGCCCCGCCCCCCGGATGTGACGTGCCAACGCAGCGGGCTCATAATCCCGGCGTCTCATTTGAAAGATTGTGCTCTCTGCCTCTGGACAGCCCTCAGCTTGCTAAGGTCAGTATGGCTGTTTACCTTGATGGGTCGTGATGTGTCTCTATGCTGATGGCTATGCACATTTCCTACCATAAATTTGTTTCTACTCTTCTCTAGATGTCTGCTAGAAGAAAAGGTAGGAAAAGGACCCACAAATCCAGGCACAGGCTTTGCAGGGAATGCCTCCAGCTTCTGCCTGATGACACTGTCAGATTCATGTGTACCGTGCTCCACTACAGTCGCCTCCCCTCCCAGGGAGGATTCTAGGGGATTTATGCAATGGTTCAAACAACTGTAATCTGTAACTTTTGAGGATGTCAAAACATCACATCATGCTAAAAGGGCCAGGCGCTCTTCCTCTCAACCTCCTCAATACCGGGAGGATTCCTCCTCAGCAGGAAGTTCAGATTCGGAGGTGGTCTCTGACACTCCCGATTCTGACGACCCTGACGAGTGTTATATCCTAAGTAAGGATAAGCTCCATGATCTCCTCAAAGCGGTGAAGGATACATTGGAGACGAGGAAAGAGGTTGAGTAGAAACATAAAAAAGACAGACTGTTCTATTTTCCTATTTCCAAGGAAAAACAAATTCCCAGCCATCCTGTCCTAGCAGAATGGATGAAACGGGATTGAAATAAGCCTGAAAGGAAGTCAGAACTGGGCTCTCAGTTCAAAAACCTTTACTGGCTCCAAAGAATGGGAAGGTCGATTTGCCAGTGGTTAAATTGGCAAAGAAAGCCGTTTTTCCATTCGATGAATCAGCCCTGCTGAAAGGCCCTATGGACTGCAAAGCGGATTCCCTTCTAAAGAAGGTGTATACTTCAGCAGTGGGCTCATGCAAAGCCTCCTTGTCTTCAGTACCGGTGGCTAGAGCACTCCGGGTCTGGCTAAGCCACCTATCGAGGGATCTAGAGGAAGGAGTCCCAAGGGCAGAAATTCTCCAGTCCCTCCCAGTAATGAAGACAGCCTCGGAGTTCCTTTGTGACTCTCAGCTGGATAACATCAGATGTGAATCTAGGGCCTCGTCCCTGTTGAATGCAGCCAGAAGGGCTTAAATTATGGTCAGGGGATAATCTCCCAAAAAATAATTTTTATAGCCTCCCTTTCCAGCCAGAATCCCTGTTTGGTCCCCAATTTATGGATATCTTGAATTCCTTGGGGGAAGGCAAAGGGGCCAGGTTTCCTGAACCTAAAAGGAGGGATACCAGGCGTTACTTTCGGGATCAGAAAAGAAGGTCCCCAAAGTTCAAAAAAAGGTTTCCAGACCATCAGCGCATGTTTAAAATGAAGCGGGAAAACCCTTCCTCCTTTCGGAAGAAAACCCCAATCAAAATCCAAACGATTTATGACGCCAAGCCGATCCTACATGTAGGAGCAAGGCTTCAGAGATTCTCCTCTTGGTGGTCGGTGACATCATCCGACGAGTGGGTGACGACAACCATCAAGAGAGGGTGCTAGTTGGAGTTCAAAAAGCTCCCCCCCAGACCACTTTGTCCTCAACATGCATCACAATCAGAGATCCCATCAGCTTTTACAGGTTTTTCTCCAGAAAGTAGCCCTGGAAGATGTTCCAGTCTCAAAAAAGGGGCAAGGAATTTACTCCAGAGTGTTCCCGGTGCCCAAATCAGATGGCAGTTGGAGACTGGTAATAGACCTGACCTTCCTTAATCAATATCTGATGAGAACTTTCAAGATGGAGACTATCCGTTCGGTGATGAACCTTCTGGAGAGGGACGATGTTCTTGCAACGATCGACCTTACAGACGCATACTTGCATGTCCCTATTCTGGCCGTTGACAAAAAGTTCCTTCGACTGGCAGTCCAGACGCAGGATGGAATACAGCACTTCCAGTTCACCTGCCTACCCTTTGGGATTTCGTCGGCACCCCGTGTGTTCACGAAAATTGTGGTGGTTCTAACCGCAGCGCTGAGGCTGAAGGGGATATGTGTGGTACCTTACTTGGACGACTCGCTGATAAAAGCGCCATCAAAATCACTGCTCCAAGAACATCTCCAAACCACATTGGAATTTCTTCACATTCACGGGTTCCTGGTGAACTTCAGAAAGTCACAGCTCTCGCCATCACAGAGTCTGAAATTCTTAGGATTAATGGTGAATTCCCGGTCGATGACAGTCACGTTGTCTCCAGAGAGAATTATTGCAATTCAGGGTTCAATAGAACGCCTTATTTGCCATCCGAATATATCGGTTCGAGGAGCTATGAAAGCCCTAGGTGTAATGACCTCATCTATAGATGCGGTCTATTGGGCAAAAGCCCACATGAGAGCAATACAGCTCGACATCCTCAGATCCTGGGACAAAAATTTCAGAAATCTGGATGCTTTCTTCAAAGTCTCCAACTTCACCCTTCAAGACCTCAACTGAGGGTTAATCCCGGACACTCTCTAGTCCGGCAAGTCCCTTGTTCCCCCACCACAGAAAGTCCTCACAATGGATGCCTCCTCCTGGGGCTAGGGTGCCCATGTAGATCACCTATGGGTTCAGAACAAATGGGGTCAGAAGGAAGTGTCACTAGCCTCCAACATGAAAGAACTCAGAGCAGTGAGATTGTCGCTAATGTCCTTTCAATCTCATCTGGAAAATGCCCAGATCCTGGTCCAGTCGGACAACCTAGCAACTGTTTTTTACATAAACAAGAAAGGAGGAACGAGGAGTGCCTCAATGTCGGCCGAATGCAGACGACATGAGTTGGGCAGAACAACATTCGTTAGGAATTTCAGCAGTTCACATCAAGGGATCGATGAACCACACTGCAGATTTCCTCAGCCGCAGTATCCTCCATCCGGGGGAGTGGAGTCTCAACCCTCAGGTTTTCAGCAGCTTAGCTGCCACATGGGGAATGCCAGACTTGGATGTGATGGCATCGGAAGAGAACAACAAAGTCCTCAGCTTCTTTTCTCTATACAACACATGCCATGCAGTAGCATTAGATGGCCTGTCTGTCAGCTGGAGGGAAAAATGTATCTATATTTTTCCTCCCCTCCCCTTAATACCCAGGGTATTGAGAAAAGTCTGGGATGAAACAGTGAGAGCCATTGCAATCCTGCCATTTTGGCCCGCAGGGCCTGGTTCTCCCTAGCATTGTCTCTCTCTAAAGGTTCCTGAAACTACCGTTGTCATTGGACCTCCTGTTCCAGAAAGGGGTGTATCACCCGAACACTCGCAGTCTACATCTCACGGCCTGGAGACTGACCGGAAGAATCTGATGGAAATGGGGCTCTCGTCTGAAGTCATTAACACCTTGCTGTCAGCCAGATACCCCTCAACGGTCAAAGTATATAACAGAGTTTGAACCCTGTTCACCTCCTGGTGCTCTAAGAATTCAGCAAACACAGTTTCTCTGAATACTATCCTGCATTTTCTTCAGGAGGGCTTCAATAAAGGGTTGAAGCTAAATACCCTTTAGGTGCATTTCACGGCAATCAATGCCCAACTGAAAAATTGTTCCTCTAACCAATAGTTGGTGAAGACCTTCTTCAAGGCTTTAAGAAACCTTAGCCCAGTCTCTCAGGTACCCTCTCCTTCCTGGGACCATTCAGTAGTGGTGTCGGCTCTAACAAAGCCACCGTTTGAACCCATGCAAGAGTCGTCCATCAGATTTCTCTCCTTCAAGGCCATCTCCCTGGTGGCAATCACGTCGGCCAGGCGCATAAGCGAGCTTCAGGCCATCTCCTTCAAAGAACCCTATTTGAGGGACCTGGGAGATTGTCTTCTACTACGTACCATGCCTGGGTTCTTGCCTAAAGTTCCCTCTTTTAGGAATATAAATCAAGAAATATTATTGCCAGTTCTTTTCCCTCATCCCCAAGGTGAAGATCAGGAAAATTGGCATATAGTGGATGTGAGCAGAGCAGTTCTCAGCTATATTCAAAGGACAACGGCTTTTAGGAAAGCAGAAAATCTGTTCCTTCAACATGCCGGTCCTAATAAGGGGCAAAAAGCAAGTAAAGCCACCCTAGCCAGGTGGATTAGGTCAACTATTGAATAATGCTATCATCTCTGTGACCTTCAATCTCCTCTGCAGATCAGGGCACATTCCACAAGTTCTAGAGCTACCTCATGGGCAGATGTCTGGAATATTTCCCTGGAGCAGATCTGCAGGGCTGCTATGTGGGCATCCACATCAACCTTTGTCAAGCACTACAGGCTCAACTCGCTGGCATCAGAGGGTTTTCTATTTGGCAAAAGAGTGCTTGAAATGGCGTCTGCTATCCCGCCCATATAGCTATTGCTTGGCAAGTCCCATATGTGTTGTGCTGCCAAGGAAGATCATAAAAATGAAAATTTACTCACCAAAATGTTTATTTCTTGGAGTCCGTAGGCAGCACAAGCTTCCCTCCCTGGCAGAACTTATGGCTATTGCTTCGTAAAAATATGCTGGGGCCCGGTTACCGGTACATACTTATAGGAGAAGTCCTTAATTGCTTAATTGTTTAATGTTTATTGCTAATTAACCTGTCTCTGCTTAATTGTACATAGGGGACTAAAACCCCATATGTGTTGTGCTGCCTACGGACTCCAGGAAATAAACATTTTGATGAGTAAATTTTCGTTTTAACATGTCTAGGTGTAATATCTAAAAAAAATATATGGAACTATATTTCTTCAAAAGGGATTAAATTAAAAAAAGAATAATAATATAGTAAAATTCATATAATTCTGCATCAAGGGGACCAGATTATCAAATATTCAAGATGATCAGATTGTCATATAAACGTATGTAAAATGTATATAACCCTCAGGAAACAAGTCCAATATGAAATGTCAATAAAGAATATCTAACTGTAACTTTCTAATAGAAATGTTTCCGTATCGGTTTTCTTTGATCAGTTTTCTGGTTTATTTTATTGTAGTTATGTGCTGGACACAAGAGCTGGATTATCAGACTTTCTGGATGATTTGATGCCATATTAAAGAAATTTTTACAGTTATAATAAAAACAATAATTTGTGAACTCTGCTCTTACCATTACGTAGCTCAGTCTGTTACCTCTCCTCCACTCCTGTCCTCAATAACACCTTCACATGATTGGCAAGTCACCACCCCGCACAAGATCCGCACGCTCATCTCCTGAAATACTCTGTGCTGCTGTGAACTCTGCTCTTACCATTACGTGGTGACTTGCCAATCATGTCGAAGGCGTTACTGAGGACAGGAGTGGAGGAGAGGTACAACTAAGCTACGTAATGGTAAAAGCAGAGTTCACAGCAGCACTGAATCTGCACGCTCATCTCTTGAAATACTCTGTGCTGCTGTGAACTCTGCTCTTACCATTACGTAGCTCAGTGTGTTACCTCTCCCCCACTCCTGTCCTCAATAACACCTTCACATGATTGGCAAGTCACCACCCCGCACAAGATCCGCACGCTCATCTCCTGAAATACTCTGTGCTGCTGTGAACTCTGCTCTTACCATTACGTAGTGACTTGCCAATCATGTGAAGGTGTTATTGAGGACAGGAGTGGAGGAGAGGTACAACTGAGCTACATAATGGTAAGAGCAGAGTTCACAGCAGCACTGAATCTGCACGCTCATCTCTTGAAATACTCTGTGCTGCTGTGAACTCTGCTCTTACCATTACGTAGCTCAGTCTGTTACCTCTCCTCCACTCCTGTCCTCAATAACACCTTCACATGATTGGCAAGTCACCACCCCGCACAAGATCCGCACGGTCATCTCCTGAAATACTCTGTGCTGCTGTGAACTCTGCTCTTACCATTACATGGTGACTTGCCAATCATGTGAAGGTGTTATTGAGGACAGGAGTGGAGGAGAGGTACAACTGAGCTACGTAATGGTAAGAGCAAAGTTCACAGCAGCACTGAATCTGCACGCTCATCTCCTGAAATACTCTGTGCTGCCTTAAACTCTATGGACAGGTCAGGATCCTGTTTCTTTTAAATGCTGCACAGTAACGCAGCCTTATATAGTGGATCGAGCGGGTTCCCCAGCAGCATTTAAAAGAAACAGGATCCTGACCTGTCCACAGAGTATTTAAGGAGATGAGCACGGCCGTGCACGGCCGGCCACGGGCAGAAGGTCGTTTTTCCAAGCCATGCTCCCATTATAAAATATATTAGCCGTAATGACGGGTGGCTACATGTGTGCACCCGTCATTACGGCAGCGTTGCTAGGCGACATCAGTAAATAGTCACTGTCCAGGGTGCTGAAAGAGTTAACTGATCGGCAGTAACTGTTTCAGCACCCTGGACAGTGACTACCGATCACAATATAGAGTAACCTGTAAAAAAAAAAAGACGTTCATTCTTACCGAGAACTTTCTGCTTCCTCCAGTCCGGTCTCCTGGCCGTTGCCTTGGTGACGCGTCCCTCTCGACATCCGGCCCGACCTTCTTGGATGACGACACAGCCCATGTGACTGCTGCAGCCAATCAGAGGCTACAGAGGCCTCTGCAGCCAATCACAGGCTGCAGAGGCCTCTGCAGCAAATCACAGGCTGCCGCGTCAGAAAAGAAGGTCGGACTGGAGGAAGAAGAGGGACTCGTCACCAAGACAACGACCGGGTACGTATGAAATGCTTTTTATTTTATTTTTAATCAGCAGCCTCTTTTCTCTATCAGTGATTGATAGAGATAAGTGGCTGCCGATTTGTATAATATTTTTGACCGGGTTCGGTCAAAACGGGTTCGGCCGAACCCGGTGAAGTTCGGATTCGCTGCGAACCAAAATTTTCCGGAAGTTCGGACCGAAACCGGGTTCGGTTGTCCCGGTTCGCTCATCTCTAATTAAGATTAGCACATGAGCCCCATAAACTTTGTGAGCTGGGCAATAGTAAATCATATCAGTTAGAAATAACATTTATTTGTAGCACATTTCTCCACTCGAATAATTAAAAAACAATTCTTAGTTACATGATCTAAAGTTATAATATACTAAAATTTAATAGGCCTGGATTACCATTTTCTGCATTGTAGAAATGGTTTTAATCCGTTAAACATTGTGTCTGTGGCCAATATTGTGGTTGACATTTCCAATTTTCTGAGTTTTGGCTCTTTAAACCTTTAGTCAGTAAGAACATTGGATTCTCTTCTCAGTTAATGGGTTAAGATAAGGTCTATTTAAACTTTAAAGCCCGAACAGCATTCTTATTAAGTTTAACTGAGCTTAGGAGTTTCTTGGCTCCACATTCAGAATCTTGAAATATAATCTTGTTTCAGATACTTGATGCTTTCTTCATTCGACAAAGACACCTTTGAGTCTTCAGCAGCTCGAAGTACATTGCAATTTAACCTGCAGCTATATATTTATTGTAGCATATAAAATGCACACAAGAGCCTAGAATTAATTCCATTGGTCAGATACTGTAAAGAACATGAATTAAATTAAACGGGATGCAATGCAGAGTGTGTCTTATTACTTTTGTCTTGTTATCTTTCACAATTGACACCACTGTAACATTTATTTTATGTTATACCTACATACAAGCTTATCCTTGGATTTTCTTGACTTTTCTGGATGTCTTGATTCTAAGCTTACTGTGTATACAAACAGTATAAATGTCTGCCCATTCATTTTATACCAATTTCACTCTCTATTTATTGGAAAAAGTGGAAAAAAATGTTAAACTCAACCACTGAAAAAACTTATATTCCATAAAAGAAAATCCCATTTGTACATCAAACACTTTGAGCTAAAATAATTCTGATATTTGTAAATTGTAGTAGCTGTTTGAGTAAATAAAATGAATTGCTTTGAAATTTCAGTACTCATAAACTCTAAGACCCCATTCACACGACGGTAAAAATCCCCCGTAATTGCGGACAACAATTACGGACCCATTCCACGGACACCTTCCCATTTATTTACGGGAAGGTGTCCGGGCCGTAGAAAGACATCGCAAAAGATAGGACATGTCCTATATTTTGCTTTTCACGGACCATGCTCCAATACTTTGTATGGGAGCTTGGGCCGAAAATGCGAGTGGCTGTCCGAGGCCGTCCGTGCCCGCAATCAATGGTAATGGCGTATTCAGCCCAATACTAGAACCACATAGGCTGGTCTAGATAGAAAGCAAAAGATGTACCACCACAATCCTGCCCTAAAGAAAAAAAAATCCTTGAACTACCCCTCATAGAGCATCTGCCCCGCAACAGGTGACCCTATAATCTAACCCTGGTAACCCCTACGATTTCCCTTTTGAAGTTTACCTTGGTAATCCCTGTGGTTACCCTATGAAATGCCAAACACGCTTCACCCACAAGTGGTGTGGTATCATCAGTGAGAATAAATGGGTGAATTAGCAAAAAGAGAATTTTAGGTAGCGTAGATGTAAACTGGCCGGTCACCAGTTTTACATGTTGTGATTTGGAGCAAGTAGATGCCCGAGTCATTTTAATGCATAGTACCTCCTGGTTCAGGTATGCAAAATCAATGTAAAATAGAATATAGCCATAGAGGGAACACTGTATTCCATAAGTCTGTTTGTAATTAGCACCACATACCTAAGAACCACTATGAACAAGGGTGCTGTCAGCGTAGATATGCCTAATTTAGATCAGTAAACAACTATCGTGTAGATACCACATAAGCTAGTAATTAAGACCTATAGGCTGTTAGAACATGAGGTCCTACATAAATACATCAATGCATGCAGTTATAATGGTCAACTAACAGAACATAGCATCTTACGTCATAATGTCAATGCATTTTTGCCACCTGGGCAACATTTTTGGTAACCGCTGCCCAGGCAACCAACCAGTAGATGCATAGCTCATTATGGTAGGTGTGTGCTCTGAAAGCTTGCATTTATAATTTTTATGGTTAGCCAATAAAGATATCATACCTACAGTACTTTTGTCTTTTTTGACACAAAAGTATTTCACATTGCATATTGTTTCTGGCTAACACGGTACTACACAATTTTTTACTGTACTTTATGGTACGTAGGAAAATTGTATCAAAACCGTTCTTGATTTCCACTAATCTGAGGCAGATCAATTACTACATATGAAGCATACCCCATTTCCGTTAAACAATCCGCAATATAACATACAGAAGTGTCTGAATCATGTATCATCACTGCAGTCAGTGGTTTCCCCGTTCTCACTGCACAGGGCGAGCATGCACAGTTAAGACCGATGTGTCTCTCTGCTTTGCCCATGTCCCCTGCATTCACTCGGCTGTGTGGAAACTGTAGTTTCCCAGTTAGAAATGGTGATCATGCAGTCTGTGAGCAGGACCGCTCTGTTTGCTTTGTGAAGAAAGCTGCACGAATAGGAGAAAAAGGATATATATATATATATATATATATATATACACATATAGATATATATATATATATATATATATACATATATATATATATATATATATATATATATATATATATATTTAAAAGGGAAAGACCTAGAAAGGTTATTTGGACATGGAACAGTCTATTTCCAGAAGTTATAAGGGTATTGGGCGACATATAGTGGGATAACCTTTAATATTGAACAACAAATGTAATTATTTACATTCAGTATAATACTACTTTTTTCATCTGTAAGAAAGAAGTTAATTTTGTGGGTTCTACAAATACACACCTGCCGATAAGGGAGCCTTGGGAGCTTTTGTGAGAACAAGGGTCTTTTGGAGAATATTGTACTAATTGTGGGGTATAGGGCTTGAAGGGTATAAAAAGTGGTACCCCTAGGGTAAGCTAATTTGAAACAGACTTCTAGCGACTACGCTACTCTCCTTGAGATATCCTTGCTTGTTGGTGCACGCAACAGAGCTTTTCCCAAGGCCCAAAGCTAAGTCACCATTCCTTTACTTTCGTATTCTTGCTTATTTTATGCTACTGTATGTATATATATATATATATATATATATATATATATATATATATATATATATATAATCCAAATATCAGAAAGGCTCCTGTGTTGATCTGAAACGTCGTGTGTATATGGACCAATAAAGCACCTTTTTCTACTTTGCTTATACCTTGGAGTGCTGCCTGATTTTTGGATTCTACTACAGCAGTGTAAAGGATTTGCCAGACACAGGTTCTGTGTCGACGCCCGTGGGCAATCAGTCTGCACCTGCTCCTATGTCTGTGAGACTGACTCCATCTTCCACCACTCAGGATGGCAGGCTTAGGAGTGGGAGAGCCTATCACAGCCTGGCCAGATGGAGCTAGTTCCCGCCCACTGTCTATTTATACCTGCCTTTCCTATTCCTCCTTTGCCTGTGATTCTTCTATGCTTGTTTCCTGGCTTGCTGCTGCTGCTTGTACTACTGATCCTCTGCTTGTTATTGACCTTGGCTTTCTGACCACTCTCCTGCTCAGCGTTTTGTACCTCGCTCACTCCTGGTTTGACTCGGCTCGTTCACCACTCTTGTTGCTCACGGTGTCTACGTGGGCAGCTGCCCCGTTTCCCTAGCTTCTGTGTACCCCTGTCTGTTTTGTCTGTCTTGCACTTACTGAGTGTAGGGACTGTCGCCCAGTTGTACCCCGTCGCTTAGGACGGGTCGTTGCAAGTAGGCAGGGACTGAGTGGCGGGAAGATTAGGGCTCACCTGTCTGTCTCCCTTCCTTGTCATTACCAGCGGGCTTACTATGTTCTTTGCCCATTCCCCAGAGACCTTGGACCCATATCTCCATGGATTTTATCACCGATTTGCCTCCATCTCAAGGCAAGTCGGTGGTGTGGGTTGTAGTAGACCGCTTAAGTAAGATGTGCCACTTTGTGCCCCTCAAGAAACTACCCAATGCTAAGACGTTAGCTACCTTGTTTATCAAACACATCCTGCGTCTCCATGGGGTTCCGGTCAATATTGTTTCTGACAGAGGGGTACAATTTGTTTCATTGTTTTGGAGAGCCTTCTGTAAAAAGTTGGAGATTGATCTGTCCTTCTCCTCGGCTTTCCATCCTGAAACTAATGGCCAAACGGAGAGGACTAATCAGTCTCTAGAACAATATTTAAGGTGTTTTATCTCTGACTGTCAACATGATTGGGTCTCATTCATTCCCCTCGTCGAATTTTCCCTTAATAACCGGGTCAGTAACTTGTCAGGGGTCTCCCCCTTTTTCTGTAATTTTGGGTTTAATCCACGGTTCTCCTCCGTTTCACCTGGTAGTTCCAAAAATCCCGAGGTAGATGTCGTTCATCAGGAACTGTGCACAGTCTGGGCCCAGGTTCAGAAGAACCTAGAGGCGTCCCAGAGCATACAAAAGACTCAGGCAGATAGAAGACGTTCTGCTAACCCCTTGTTTGTGGTCGGGGATCTGGTGTGGCTATCTTCTAAAAATTTGCGCCTTAAAGTCCCGTCTAAGAAATTTGCTCCCCGGTTTATAGGGCCGTACAAGGTCATTGAAGTCCTTAACCCTGTCTCCTTCCGACTGGAGTTGCCCCCTGTCTTTTCGAGTGCACAACGTCTTTCATGCCTCCCTCCTTAAACGCTGCTCCCCGTCCTTGGCTCCCTCGAGGAAACCTCTGGTCCCTGTTCTCACCCCTGAGGGGGTAGAATTCGAGGTGGCCAAGATTGTGGACAGCAAGATGGTCCAAGCCTCCCTGCAGTACCTGGTCCATTGGAGAGGATACGGGCCTGAGGAGAGGACTTGGGTACCCACCCAGGATGTTCACGCTGGGGTATTGCTCAGGAGGTTCAACCTTCGTTTCCCCAATAAACCAGATCCCCCTAGAAAGGGTCTGGTTGCCCCTCATAAAAGGGGGGGTACTGTAAAGGATTTGCCAGACACAGGGTCTGTGTCGACGCCCGTGGGCAATCAGTCTGCACCTGCTCCTATGTCTGTGAGACTGACTCCATCTTCCACCACTCAGGATGGCAGGCTTAGGAGTGGGAGAGCCTATCACAGCCTGGCCAGACGGAGCTAGTTCCCGCCCACTGTCTATTTATACCTGCCTTTCCTGTTCCTCCTTTGCCTGTGATTCTTCTATGCTTGTTTCCTGGCTTGCTGCTGCTGCTTGTACTACTGATCCTCTGCTTGTTATTGACCTTGGCTTTCTAACCACTCTCCTGCTCAGCGTTTTGCACCTCGCTCACTCCTGGTTTGACTCGGCTCGTTCACCACTCTTGTTGCTCACGGTGTCTCCGTGGGCAACTTCCCCGTTTCCCTAGCTTCTGTGTACCCCTGTCTGTTTTGAACTCCTTGTTGTTTCCATGCATTTGGAGCAGTGCTCTGTACTGGTGATGCAGGGATTATCGTCCGATTTGGTTTTAGGCCTTCCCTGGTTGCAGTTGCATAGTCCCACGTTTAACTGGAGTACTGGGGATCTTACCAAATGGGGTAATGAATGCATGACGTCATGTTTTTCTGTTAATTCTATTTCTCTCCCTGAGGAGGTGAACACTCTACCTGAGTTTGTTCAGGACTTCACTGATTGCTCACGGGCGTCGACACAGAACCTGTGTCTGGCAAATCCTTTACAAGCAGGTCTGTTAACCCTGACCTGGGCAGGTCGGCACCCATCCATGATTCACAAGGCTGTGCGGCTGACATTGTATTTGGACTTTTATATATATATATATATATATATATATAGCAGAAAAAGAATGGCGACAGCACACTGCGACACTAATGGCACCTAAACCACTAAATATAAATAAATATGCACTAAAGCTAAATCTACTTATAATAGGGAGGTTCTTAGTGCACATTTTGATCAAAAAGTGTTTGCCCACCTGCCATTATTTATATTTAGTGGTTTAGGTGGCATTAGTGTCGCAGTGTGCTGTCGCAATTCTTTTTCTGCTGTATATTTGCAGTCACAGGTGTTCTTGCACCTGCATACACATTTTATATCATTTAGTTGGAATGTGCTGTTCAAATTTTTGTTGTTTATGTGATATATATATATATATATATATATATATAAATAAAAGATATAAATAATAATCCGCAGATATGTGGCCAGTGTCGCACTTATAAATGGTGCCCGATCTTATCCGCTTATGGAACACTTCACATTTTGCATCACTATATTCTGGGAGTCAGAACTTTTTTATTTTTTTCACCACTGGAGCTGTGTGAGGGCTTATTCTTTGAGGGACAATCTGTAGTTTTCATTGGTACCATTTTGGGGTACATGCGATTTTTTTTAATCAGTTTTTATTCCATTTTTCGGCAAGCAAGGTGACCAAAAACCATAAATTCTGACAATGTTTTTTTTATTTTTTTTTACGGTGTTCACCCTGGGCTATAAATGAATGTTTTACTTTATTCTGCGGGTCGGTACGATTACGGCGATACCATATGTATATAGTTTTTTTACATTTTGCAGCGTTTTCGCAATAAAATAATTTATTTATAAAATAGATTATTTTTTGTGTCACCATATTCTGAGAGCCATAACTTAATGCCTTCATAGAGGAGGTGAAACGTTGTGGTTCCATGTTGGATGAATAAATTCATAGTGTTTCTGCGTCGGTCACTAACGGGCCTTATTCCGATGCCATAGACTTTTTACGTCGCGGCATCGGAATAAGTAAACAGAGCAGGGAGCTGTCAAATCTCCCTGCTCTCAGCTGCCAGAGGCAGCTGAGGGCTGGGGGCATCCCTGCTCGACCGGGTGAGATCGATATAAGTATCGATCTCACCCGTTTAACCCCTCAGATGCGGTGCTGAATAGCGTGCACCGCATCTGAGTGGTTTTGGAGAGAGGGATGCAGCTCCCTCTCATCCTACTGACACCCGGCGATAAGATCGCCGAGTGTCTGTGTCTCCGATGGCAGCCGGGGGCATGACCTAGCAGATGCTTGTCCGTTTTACACGGACAGGCATAATACACTGCAATACAGAAGTATTGCAGTGTATTATAAATGCGATCGGAGGATCGCATAGTGAAGTCCCCTAGTGAGACAGGTAAAACAGTTTCAAAAAAAGTTTAATGAAAAGTGGAAAAAAAAAAAGTGGAAAAAAAATAATTAAAAACCCACTTTTCCCCCTTACAAACTACTTTATTATTAATAAACAAAATAAAGTAAAAAAGTTACACATATTTGGTATCGCCGTGTCCGTAACAACCCCAACTATAAACTTATTACATCATTTAACCCGCACGGTGAACGTCATAAAAAATAAAATAAAAAAACATGCAAAAATTGCTGTTTTCTTTGAATCCAGCCTCAGTAGTAGTAAAACATACAAAAACTATACAAATTTGGTATCGTTGCAATCGCAACAACGCTCTGAATAAAGTTATTGTGTTATTTATACCACACGGTAAACAGCGTAAATTTAGGACGCAAAAAAGTGTGGCGAAATTGCTGTTTTTTTTCTATCCCCCCACCAGAAAAAAGTTAATAAAAGTTAATCAATAAATTCTATGTACCCCAAAATGGTGCTATTAAAAATTACAACTTGTCCCGCAAAAAACAAGACCTTATACAGCTATGTCGACGCAAAAATAAAAAGTGTATAGCTCTTTGAATGAGACGATGGAAAAACGTAACAATCGGCCGATCTGCGCTAAACACCTTAAATGCGGCGATTGCAATCGAATGCTGCATTTAAGGGGTTAACCTCCATAATCAGCGGCGATGGGCCGCTGATCGGCAACAGGGACTGCAGGGCAGACATCCTGCACAGTTAACCGCCGCTGCGGTGTAGCGCCGCGCGGCAGTTAACTGTCAAAGCACAGACATAACTGCTTGTCAAGGTGCGCAAAGTTACTGCACACATTGATGTGCATGAACGGCAAAGTGCGGGAAGGGGTTAAAGGGTATCTAAACGTTCAACAAACTTCTGACATGTCATAGTGACATGTCAGAAGATTTGATCGCTGAAGGTCCGAGCACTGAGACCCTCACTGATCACTAAAACGAAGCGGCAGAAGCACTTGTGTGAGTGCTGAACCACTTAGTTTCTGTTCGGCTTTTCTCGGAAAGCCTATGTAGCGGTGTATGGGCCTTTAGGTAAAGTTACATAGTTATTTAATTAGCTATCCTGTGTGACGTTTTATTTTGCAATATCTTCAAATCTATTTTGTGAAACATTATCTTATCCAACAAGCCCTTTCAAAATAAAGGATCACTGTTATTACTTTAACCCCTATATACCCACAATACAGTTCCAGCTGTCGATGGACTGTGCAGCTGGAACATAAATATAAATTATCCTCTTTAATGGCAGATGCCAGGGCAGACCCAGCAGCACAGGGTTGACGGCCTAAGCCAGGACAAAGAACGAGAGGAGCTCGGAATGGAGGGCTCCCACTTGGAGCCTCAGCGGCTTGGCCACAGATACAACCGGGTCTGGCAGAGGTAGTCCATTCAACTGGACAACTGGGCAACTGGAGAAGATCCACCAGGTCTCTCCGAATTAAGTTAGCTGCGGATCCAGAGTCCAGATAAGCAGCGACCCGGTGTGTTCTCTCGCCGGACATTATGGTCACGGGAATGGACAATTTAGAAAAAAGAACCTCTTCACCCAGGGTTGACTCTAAAACCAACCCTAAGCTCTGGGGCTTTTGGGGGCACAGACGCAGAAGATGGCCTCCGAGGCCACAATACAGACAGAGTCCCGAAGCGTGCCTGCGATGTCTCCCCAGGGTAGACAGCGTGAGATGGTCCGTCTTCAAAGACCCATTTGGAGGAACAGCTGATGAGGACATCAGGGGTTGCTGCAAACTAGGAAGCGGGCTAGGGAGCCTCTTGGAACCGTTCTCGGATCCTTACATCAATCCGGGCGGCCAGAAGGATGAGGTCATCCAGGGTAGACGGCAGATCTCGGGTGGCAAGCTCGTCCTTAAATTCAGGAGACAGTCCCTGCCAGAATGTATCCACCAGGGCCTCATTGTTCCACAACAATTCTCCCGCCAGAGTGCGGAAGTGGATGGCGTACTCGCCCACGGAAGTGTCTCCCTGGCATAGGTTCATCAAGGAGGCGGCTGCAGATGAGACTCGTCCAGGCTCCTCAAACTCTGTGCGAAATGTCCATAGGATCCCATGGAAGTCAAGGATCTCTTGTCCGTGTCTTTCCCAGTTAGGGTTCGCCCATGCAAGGGCCCTGCCAGTGAGGAGAGAGACAATGAAAGCAACCCTTGTGCCATCAGTCAAAAATGCCCTTGTATACAGGCTAAAGTGGATCTGGCACTGGTTCAAAAATCCACGGCAGGTCCTCGCGTCTCCATCATAGCAGTGAGGTAGAGACAAAGAAAATCAGGGATCAGCACTGCCAGGAGGTGTAGTTGGGGGATCTGTACTGCCAGGAGGTATATTAGGAGGAACGGCTACTTGCACATCCTGCCGATGTGCAATAATATTCAATGCCTGGAGGAGTTGGTCTGTCGAGACCGGAGGTCTAGCATATCCGCCCGCAGCTCTTGTGACGTCCTCATGGTCTTGGATTGACCAGCGGGGTCCATGGCCTGAGCTTGCTGTCACGTTGGGTACGTGGACCCACTGGGCAGTACCGCCTTAACGGTATGGCAGCTGGCCAACAGGACACAGGTCAAAGTCTATAGTTCGTATAGGTGTACCTGTGGTAGCTCAGACAGTAGCAAGACAGGCTCGGCTGGGACCAGGCAGCAGGCAGGCACCAGACGTGGTGTAGCAGTACAACTCCAACTCAATACGGCACTTGGACCAGGAAAGCACAGGATAC